>NW_009598287.1:7946-17035 GCF_000690535.1 Cariama cristata | reverse complement strand
AAACGGCGGTGAGGGGAGTGGGGCTCGGTGGATGTCAGTGAGGAGGGTGGCCTCGGGGGGGGCTGGGCCTGGTGCCTCCTCAGTGGTTATTTCCTAGCAGGGTAATGGTGCCGTACCCTCAGTTCAGGAGTAAGTAAAACCTGAATTTTAGAGGTTTGTCCTCTTACATAAAACCTTAATGTTTATTTAAAACACTCTTCTCCCTCTTAATAACAGACCTTAGTCCCAATTTCAACATGAGAATAAACTTGAAAGTGACTGGAGACCTGTAAATCTGTTCTATGTCTTATATCTCTGAGACTTTTTTTTGCTAACATGAAGATTTAAGGGATTTTGTTGCATCTAATAGGTGTGAGGCATCTGATAGCGTGAGGTAGAGGGAGATTCTGCAAGGCTTTATAGCCGTTGGTTTGTCTCATGGCTGGAATTGGAAAATGGAAGTAACTTTCAACACTTTTGCTAAAAGTTATAGTCAGTTTTTCAGGGGCCTTGATCTTTAAATTGAGGTTCCTGTCCAAAGATATGCATTATTTGGAAATTGTTGGCTGAGTAGAACAAAAATAGGGCTGAATTATTATACTGGCTGTTTCTCACCTTTGGTTTTCTAGACACTAAACACTTCTTAAAATCTTTACAAAAGTTGTTGAAAAGATAGACTACAGTATGCTGGGGAAAATTGTATAATTCCGAGTTCTCATGTTATGACTTCAAAACTTAGCATGAAATACAACTTCTCTTCTTTCCATGCCTACTTCTGTCTGCAAAGAAACTAGTTAATAGTCCTCCACTTACTGGTGTATGTAAGTGTTTTGTATAATCTACATAATGCAAGCAGCAATCTTCAGCTGCATCTGCAGCTTTAATAGAGAACGAATCTGTGATGCTTTTGAACGAAACTTGAATCAGGTAACTGTCTGATGCGTAAACTGGTCTTTTTGTCAGCCAAATCATTTGTGATGCAGCAACACAAATATGTCTGCCACCACAGGAGTAGGAGGAAAGAGGAATGGTAACTCTTTCCAGCAGTGGATTCATGCTGTATTAAGCCAGACAGCTAGTCATTGGGCTACATTGCCCTAAACTCTGAACTTTTATGTCTGATAGATATATTTTTAATATGTGCTTTGCAACATGTGAAATGTACAAAAATGGTACAGAAATGTGTTGCAATGTTTTTCTACTTCCAAAAGATGAAAAAGAATCATAATTGAAATCAAATACCATTAAGAAAAACTGAGAGCAGCATAGGAGGATAACAGGTCTGTTGGGAAAGAAGATATTTACATTTTCAGAGAATGGAACCTTTCTGAAAAGTTAATTTTAAAACTTATGTTTTACAGTAGACCCTAAGCAGGTCTACAGAGATGGAAGAAAGAAAGTTTTACCTTGTTCCTTCCCTGCCCCTCTTCTTCACTTTGTCCTTACAGAGATCATTAGTGCTTTTATACTGAAATCAAGCTGTAGTTTTTACCTTGAAACAGTTATTAGTTTTTGATTTAACCTTTCTTTGCTTATCTAGCAGTTGGATGAAATGTTGCAGGCGGACAAGAATGAAGCGTTAAAGAAGGCTCTGTTTCATGGTGATGTGTCATTAATTGAAGAACTCTTAAACTCTGGTGAGAAAAGTCAGTTATGAAGTTGAATATTTTTAATTGAACTTAGCAAGAATTCTAAAGCTTCAGAGTTTCTTGTTTCAAAATAACGTGTCAAGTGCATGTAGGAATATGTGAATGTTTCCAATACACGATATGAACTCTGATTTTAAAGCTGAAATTACTTTTTCAGTGATTCAGCATGTGATATTCCAGCACATTCCTTCTAATTTGTATTTCTTTCATCAGTCAGGAGCCCTGAAAATTTGAGAAAACTATAATGTGTAAACTATGAAATAAGGTGTTTCTTTGTTTTCAGATGCATCTTTAACTTGAAAATATCAATTACAGTGAGTTTGAGGTGGTTTAAATTGAGAGTGAGTGTTCAGTGGGTAGTCTTACTTTGGTGTTAAAGGTTGCTGCGGGGGGGGAGCAGTTTGGAAATTCCTTTTTTTTTTTTTTTCCCCCCTCACTCACAGCACTGTTAAGTTTCTGGTATGTGCATGTAATACTGCTGTCCTGGCAACATCAGCTGGACGAAGATTTTGTGATTCTGAAAGGTCTAATAGGGTTTATGTAGCAATTGTCACTAAAAAGTAGTTTGTCTTAACACTAAAAGCCTTTCTCCCTGTTCTGTTACTCAGTATTTGTCTGTAATGTGTTTCTGTTATTCAGTGGTAGGAGGATTGGATCACTTATTGAAGCATCCAGGGCAATCAAAAACTGCATAGCTGAGTTGACCTGCCTAGTGATAACTGTCAGGAAGTTCTGCTTCGGCAGGCAAGCAGAATATAGTAGCCAAGAGCTTGTTCTCTGAGGAAAATCTGTCTTACGGCTTGAAGAAAGTAGTTTCCTAGTTAGCAATGGGTTTTTCTGAGTTTTTAAACAATGGCATTACTTGCCCTTTTAAAAGAAGACTGTTTCTCACCACAGCAAGGGAATGGTTTTCTTTTTAAGTTAAGTAAAAACTATTGTGCAGGCTGAAACACAGAGGTGTAGTACGGAGTGAAATACATCTTCTGTCTTGCTTTAAGAAAATATGTTCTTATTTATAGGCAGAGTTTTTAATGATGTCTGTGCATGAGATTGCTTAATTGTTTTGTTACAGCCATCCATTTTTAATTGCTTGTATTGCAGTCAAACAGCAATAGTTCACTTTCAGTGTTGATGCCTGCTACATAATGAGCAGTTCTATGCTGTTGGAAGATGATGATAGGTATCTGTAAGAACCTAAGGTCAGGCCAAAGATTCCTGTAGTCTAGTGTCCTGTCCCCTGAAATGCACAGGGCAGTATCACAAGAGAATCTATCATTTCCTGAGAATATGATTAACGGTAAATTTTGACCCATCCAGTAGTGTCCTGCAAAGCAGTAGAACACAATGCCTCTCTAACAGGGGAGTGTTTCTGCAGAAAGATAACATTGTCCTTCAGAGGATCGGTACTCAGATTAAATCTTTGCCTCCGAAGTTGCCTTTAGTGTATGTTCAGTAGAGCTTGTAGGAGGCTTGCTACCAGCACTCAGGGTTTGTGTTGGAAGTGAATTTCCTAGCAACAGTTGGGGCTGTTCTTTCAGGTAGAGCGAGAACATGTTGTCTTCTGGCTTGCTTAGCCATTGCTTTAAGAAGCTTTGGTGCTGAGGTAGTTTTACAGCACTCTTTTAGGAGATGGACGAGCACAATGTCTTGTCTTTCCCCTCCTATAAAATGGCAACATACTGAGAAGAAGTTTCTGAAGTATGCGTCACAAAAAGTACTACAAGCAAGTAGCGGGTTCAGAAATGACGTGGGCATTTTGGTCTGCTTTGCGAGTAAAATACATAATACCATAGAACTCATAT
This sequence comes from Cariama cristata, assembly GCF_000690535.1. Taxonomy (NCBI): domain Eukaryota; kingdom Metazoa; phylum Chordata; class Aves; order Cariamiformes; family Cariamidae; genus Cariama; species Cariama cristata. The sequence continues at coordinate 13,605 of NW_009598287.1, read as the reverse complement.
GTTCGTTTTCCTCAAATGAAATTAGAAGTTAGGACCTCATGATGGTTTAGGCTGATCAAAGCTATAGCTATAGTCCGATACTCTTTTCTGTTTTCATTTAGCAATCTGTTCCTCTCCTGTCTTTGCGTGAGTGCTGGAGCCCATCTGATCTTTTGTGAGCTGGTTCAGGGAATTAAAGTAGTAGTAAACTATGGGATTGGGCGAGGGGTGGGGGGGGATGTGAAGAATCTTTCAGCCATCTTAGGACTCTGAACCCCAAGACAGATGAGAACTGTAGCTGGCCCAGCAGTGGGAGACATCAGCAGCTCTGTTGTAACTCAGCTTTATAGAATCATTAGGGTTGGAAGAGACCTCAAAGATCATCAAGTCCAACCTTCTACCCGACGCCACCATGCCCACTAAACCATGTCTCAAAGTGCCACATCTAAATGTTTTTTGAGCACCTCCAGGGATGGTGAGTCCACCCCCTCCCTGGGGAGCCTTTTCCAATGGTTAATGACTCTTACAGTGAAGAAATTCTTCCTAATATCCAACCTGAACCTCCTCTGGTGCAACTTGAGGCCATTTCCTCTTGTTCTATTGCTCGTCACTTGGGAGAAGAGACCAACTCCCACCTCGCTACACCCTCCTTTCAAGTAGTTGTAGAGCGCGATCAGGTCTCCCCTCAGCCTCCTCTTCTCCAGACTAAACACCCCCAGCTCCCTCAGCTGCTCCCCGTCAGACTTGTGCTCCAGGCCCTTCACCAGCTTTGTTGCTCTCTGGACTCGCTGTAGTAGCCCAATGTCCTTCTTGTAGTGAGGGGCCCAGAACTGAACACAGCACTCGAGGTGCGGCCTCCCTGGTGCCAAGTACAGGGGGACAATCACTGCCCTGGTCCTGCTGGCCACATTACTTCTGATACAGACCAGGATGCTGTTGCCCTTCTTGGCTACCTGGGCACACTGCTGGCTCGTGTTCAGCTGGCTGTCGACCAACACCCCCAGGGCTTTTTCCGCTGGGCAGCTTTCCAGCCACTCTTCCCCAAGCCTGTAGCGTTGCATGGGGTTGTTGTGACTGAAGTGCAGGACCCGGCACTTGGCCTTGTTGAATCGCAGACACTTGGTCTTGGCCCGTCGACCCAGCCTGTCCAGGTCCCTCTGCAGAGCCTTCCTACCCTCCAGCAGATCAACACTCCTGCCCAACTTGGTGTCATCTGTAAACTTGCTGAGGGTGCACTCTATCTACTGAGGGTGCGCTCTATCCCCTCGTCCAAATCGTCCCCTCGTCCAAATCCAATAAAGATGTTAAACAGTACTTGCCCCAAAACTGAGCCCTGGTGAGCACCACTGGTGACCGGCCGCCAACTGTGGCCGCTATTTAGGGTATTGTGATACCATGGCATGAAGTGCTGACAGACTTTAAAAGAAATCAATACTTATATTAGAGAGAAGTCTTCTGTAATCAAGCATTTTGGAACTTTTCTCTCAGATAAATTGAGTCTGAATGTGAATGGATTCTGGTACTAAGAGCTGTTCTTAAACTAATGAAAGTCTTTGAAGACCCCATTTTTTTTTTTGTCAAACATGGAATTATTTAGCATAAAAAGCTGTATGTAGAGGGTGGTCGTAGTTCTTCAGGCATTACCTTGTTAACCTTTTTGTATTCGAAGTTACATTTTTTTCTGTATAAAACCAGCCTTTCTACCATAACCATTATTAGCCGCAGTCAACAAAATACCTGAAAGAGATACCAGAGAAACTGTAGTAATCACAGCAAGGACGTAAGTCTTCCTTTGCTGTTCTTTTGCTTCACCATTATTCACAAGCTTCCTATAGTTTCTGCTGTAGAGCTCATCTGAGGCCAGAACAGCTTTCTGCCATTCCTGGTTCAAGAGGAGGATATTTATCTGTAACTGGGCTTGTAAGAAGGAATGTTTTATCTGCTTGGCCTCCTAGATATAATTTGTGAGGTTATGTGACTGAGAAGCTCCTCTGCTCATGGCCATGAAGGAACAGAGAGAGGTAATGGCAGGTGGGGGAGCCTGAATAATACCCTCACCCAGCTCCTCCCAGGCCCATCATGGGAGCCCTCAGCCTATCCCAGGCTCATCTCCGCAAGCCCAGAGGAGCAGAAAAGCCGAAGAACAGGCAGGAACCCAAATGACAGACTCAGAGGAGGGGACTCCCACAGCTGTGCCTGGGTGTCAGCGACTGTAGAGACAGGAATGAAGGGATGTGCAGGCCACAGGAGTAGGACTGGGGGTCAGAGGCCTGTGTGTCTGTGATGGCAGCAGCTGGAGGAGATGGTCTCATCCTGCTCCCCTTTGGGATAGATCTAATGGTGGTGTGTTCACAGCATACTGGTTGGACCTGGGGTTGCGGAGCTGCTTCAGCCTCGCCTCTCTCTGCCTGTTGGATCTGGCCTGACTTTTCACTGAAAATTTTTTTCTGGGCTTCAGTGTTGCCTTATAGGACTTCTTAAGGGCTGTTTTAAATGCTAAACTAACACTCCTTACTTCAAGAAAAGCTCATGTAGTGAGAGAGTCTGAGTAGTAACCAAGGGGAGCCATTTATGGTTCAGTCGGCAACTCCTATAACCATGCAGCCAAGAAGCAACATGACTATTACAGTTTCAGTTGTCCTTTCTTTGTCTTCCTCTGGGACTCTTATCTAGCTGGTTTGCATCGTGACTTTCACACTGCGCGGTACTTCAAGGCAGTCACTACAAAGATGGCAGGAGACCATGCAGAACAAACAAGCTGTAACACAGCTTTTGACATTTCATTGCAAAATAGACCATGCTACTTCTAAAACTTGGAAAAAGCACCAGCATCGTAGCAGATACTGTCAGCTGTATGTGTAAAGAAAGCAGCAAGGAAAATACCTTCTCAGGAGTTTTATTAAGTCTCTTTATGCTTGCCAAATAGCTCTTTTGTCACTATTGTTCAGATATGTATTAAAAATAAAAATTTCTACATGGGAGCTCTAGTTACATGACTGCTTTTCTTCTTAAGAGGAGAAGGGTCTCCTTAAGGCTGACAGAGTGCCAACTTTCTGGTGTTCCTTTCTCACTAGTGTAACTTCAGTGGGCTGTTGGATATCAGACTTTCTAAATTCTTGAAGTGACTTGTCTACAAGGAAGATCGTATATGACTGGTAAGGGAGGCTTGCTCACTCCCCTTGTAGAACTTGGCTGTGGCCTTCAATGAAATGTTTTGTATACTGCAGGCAAACTGGCGTGCTGTGACATTAAGGACCGCAGCTAGTATGTATGTGTTACTAAGAACATTTAATCATCAATTCTGTGGCTTGCAGGTGTTTGAATGCTTCAACACCTGGCTTTCACTGAGTGTTACCTCTTTACTGATCACTTCTACAACTCCAGTGATCCTAAACCAGTTGAAGAATCCATCCAAGGGCAGTGACCTGTTACTCCCTCAGCTTTAAAGACTTTATGTTGCTACACGGAGCACATCATTAACAAACTACCAAGGCAGGGAAACTAAACACGTTTTGTATGAAAAGATATGCACGTAGCTTGACTGTCACAAATTTCTTAGGACAGTTTTGGTTTATTTCAGAGCTGTGTTTTAGAAAGAAGTGTTTTTGATTATCTGTAATCACTGTTGGACTAATATGGAACCAACTGATGGAAGCTGTTCTAGAGGAAGTAATATTTGAGGAATGATTGAAGGAAAGATGATTCCTCTTATTGCAAAAATGTTTAGAGATTTTTGTTTGAAAGTTGTCAGATGAATATGTCGATCTGGTACTTGGTTCTTGGTGAATGTGGGGGGGCTATCTGGCAAGCTTACTTCTGGCCACAAAGGAAGATGTAGCTATTATAAAGAGTAACAAACAAATCTGGTGATTGTGGCTGAATCTTGCATAATCTTCCATTTCTTCTTTCTATCGAGATAATATTTTGTTAGTACTGAGCACAAAACTGGTATCTGCTAGTTAACTGCCTTGCAAGGCAGAGAATAAAAGGAGCTGTGAAGCAGGAAAACCCTAGTCAATACAATCTTAATTTCCTGACAAGCAATTTGCTTCCACAGCAGTCCACTTGACTTGGCAAGAATCAGATTTTTTCATTTTGATTGAAGGAAGCTATTGCACATAAATAGAGAAAGCAGGTTCTGTGCATTTCCCTGAAATTAGTTTTGCAGCTAAATTTACTGCTTACAATTTTTTTTAAATGTAGTCTTTCTGTGGTACTTAACTTGTTGGAGTGAGAACTGATCTTCCTTGGTGTCAGTTCTAAATGTTGTTTTCTGATGTTCTAGATAAAGGTATATTAAAAAAAAATGAAAATGGTATAAGAGACTTCACTCCCTAGGACTAAACACAAACAGTGTATAACCTTTGTAATGATACGTATTGAGAGTAAGCTTTATAAAAAGCATGTTTATTATGGTGCCGTTTTATGATTTCGGTATCTTAAATTTTGACAGGTATAAGCATAGAATCTAGCTTTCAGTTTGGATGGACTCCCCTGATGTGTGCTGCCAGCGTGGCTGACTTTGCGGTAGTGCGTCTTCTTCTGGACAGAGGTGCTAATGCGTGTTTTGAAATAGGTAAGATGTGAATGAAAAATAGTGACCAGTAGTGCTCAGTACCAGGCATTGTCCTATCCTTATTCTCTTTTTACATATATAGGGGGAAAAAAAAAATCAAAGTTCACAGTGGAACTCGACCTAGTCTAGCTTTCACAGTTTTGAAGTAAAAGTAGTAGTTTTGAAGTAAAAATTGTGTTCTTGGAACTGATCTGGAATCATTTGAGGGGTTTTCTTGTTCTTTCTCTCTCACTCTGTCTTTTCCCCCACCTCCCAATCCCCAAGTACTTTTTTTAAAAAAGAATGTTTGGAAATGCTTGTTCAAGAATTGTAGAATAAAGTTGAACAGTTAAAATTTCCTTCGTTTGATCCTGTTACGAAGTGTGTATATACAGAAACCAGCTAGAATCCAAAACAACAGGAATAGCTTTACAGTTTGGGGGAAACTACTGTGGACTTCTCTAAAACTAGAGCACAGTTTTTCTATTAAATGCAAACTGTTCTTCAGTGTGTTGCTAGATCCCCTTTTTCTGCAAGAGTACAGTGGAGCTTAGTAATACCAGTTCCTCTGTCCATTTTTATGGATTAATAATAACTTTTTCCTACTTAAACTGTGGTTACTTTCCTTCTCTTTCATTGTGTTGAAAGTTTTATTGAAGTTCAAGAAAAAGCATTGCAATACAGAAGAAACTGATGCGACACACAGTACTGCCAAGTACATAAAAGCAGTGATCATATTTTCTGGTAACTTGTTGATCTTTGCAATAGTAGTAGACTGAAATGCAGATGGTACAAATCTGGCTCTGAAAATTTTCTTGAAACTTCTTAGCAGTTGATCAGAGTATGAGATTAGAGTAGATTAGCTGCAGCAAAAGCAATCACGCCTTCGAATTATTGTCCTTGTAGCCAACTTGAGAGAACTGCCATGTGGCTGCCTACAGGTCATATCTTTTCCTTGTTTATGGCTGTAGAGAGCTATCAGTGGGGCAGAAACTGTTATGGGCAGCAGTTTCAACTGACCAGTTAACCAAAACACTTGGTATTTTTTCAATGTGCGACCAACTGTGTTTGCCCTAAGTGGCACCTTGCTAGGATCAGGTTTCTTGGCTTATTTCCCTATTAGTC
>NW_009598287.1:0-7933 GCF_000690535.1 Cariama cristata | reverse complement strand
AGTAGCTAGGGCGTACCACAGTACTGTCCAGGCAGGGACAGTCTTGCAAGTCATTGATTCAGGCCAGGTCACACATGTTCAGTAAAGCTATGCCATCCTAAAGTGGTACTGAATGGCACCCGTCCTGCTGCTTTTTTTACATCAGCAGGGAATCGCAGAAGTGATCCTATGCTAATTAGCCTATAATGCTTATAATCCTATTAATAGCTATACTGGTAATCACCTTTTGTCGCATTTCAGGCATTCTTTGTAAGTGGTTACTTGATTTTACCCTTTTTGGTAGTCATGAAGAACAAGGGACTAATGTAGCATTCCCTATGTGATGGGATCGGAATGCAGCAGCCTTGAGGAGTAAATTCACTGGCTCTTCTGAGTTTTTCAGCTAGGTTGAACATAAACTAATCTTTTTTGCAGTCTCTTACCAGTTTTTCTCTGCAAAAGAGAAATCTGAGAATTCTGAGGTGTTTCTTCCCCTTCTTCTCTTGCTCAGATGTATGAGCTATAGGTAGGCTAACAGAAATGAATTTCCTACTTTTTATCACTACCTGAAATACTGAATACAAATATAACTACTGGTTCCTCCTAAATACCATTCCCAGATTAACATTGCTTATCGCTAACTTTGTTCAAAATCCTGCCATTTTTCTCTTCATGTTGTTATTGATAACCAGGTTAAACATTTTGAGTAAAAATCTGTCAGTGTATCAAGTAATTTACTAAAATGTTAATTGCTTACTGTTCAGGAGTTTAAGTGACTGTCCGTAACTTAACTCCGTAACTTTTCAGTTAACATACTGATTTGTGTGTGTTAGAACTTTTTCATGAAGTAGTTGAAAATTAAAGGATGGTATACTAAAAAAACAGATTAAATGCAAAACTAAGGTCTTTGGTCGGAGGGGTTGGGGGCAAGAAGTGGTCAGAAATAGAGAAAGTAGAGCAGAGGAGGGTGAAGTACATAACAAACTTCTTATGTTTAACTATAATAAAATCTGACCTCAGGTGAAGAATGAAAGTGTTAACATGTACACAGTCTTAAAATTTCTACAAGTTAGAAAGTGTGTTGTCACACTTCATGGTATGGTCTGAAGTAGGTACAGCTAAAATTGTGCTTGTTAAAACAAATTGTTAAAGGCATGTTTGAACTTGTGAACAAGTTTGTGCAATAAGCAAAACAGGCAGTTATCCAAATGGCAATCTTCTAATTGACTCTGCGGCCAACTAACTCTCTAAGGTCCCTGAGGTGTGATGCTCCCCGCAGCTCTCTAGGAGAGCCATGGGAAAGGAGATCTCCCCTGTTCTGTGGGCGTGCAGCAGTGGTGTACAATTCTGATTTGTGAGCAAAGGTGGCATGTAACACCCAGCTGGCTTTTGGAGCTGGAACAAATACGCTGGCTCCTCCTGATGAATCTTTACAGACTGTGTACATGTTCCTTAAATCCACATCTAAAACCATACTTTTAATCCTCCTCCTGCCACTACTGCACCATAGTAGTCTAGTTTAGTAAACTTGCTGCTTTCTCCTTAAGCCCTATAGTAAAGCCTTGTTACTTCAACTCTCCTCTGTAGGGGCCTCGGTTCTCCCTAAAATTCATGTTGCTACGTGGTTGTAATACATTTCATGCACTTTTTTTATCCATTGCGGTTAACTTCCTGTAAGCTGTTTCCTCCCTTGGCTGTATTTTGAGGAGAGGTGGGGAGGAACAGGCAGCGGATCTACAGGTGTGGAACAAGAGTTCAGAAACCAGCATCTATAGTTAAGCTCCTACTGGTTTTGGGTACCTAAGAAGTATCCTAAACTTCAGTAGGAATAGATGCTTTACTGCTACCATTCACTCACATCTTTCTGAGTATCTTCTCTTCTTAGATGCATTTCTCTTGCCTGATAGTTCTAGTGACTTTCACTGGAAGGAAAACAAGTTTCTTACCCTTCTCAAATATCTTAGAGTATCAGTATCCAATTAACATCTCTAGCAAATATAAAGGCTTTTAAAGGAACTTCTGGATTAGTGTGGTATTTACACTTACCTATGTAATTCTCTAACTGCAAGTTTCAAAACAGATAAGTACACTGTGCTGATGGCAGCATGTACTGCGCACGCGTCAGAGGAAAACATCTTGAAGACTGTAGAACTGCTTCTGTCGAGGAACGCTGACCCTAACCTTACTTGCAGGTACCAAAAAAACCCATGTCTGTGAATACAGCATAAAATTTAATATTAATATACAGAGACATCTTTATAGACATAGCTGTTGGTTAAGATGATGTGTACTTCATTAGCTTTTTGTAACTTTGCTGCTGTCAGTATAAGGAAAGATTAGTGTCCAGATAATTCATTTCTCCTCGTACAGTTCTTCATCTGAGTAAATAAGACTCTGATCAGTTTTATCAAGTTTAAGTATGTTCCTCACATGAACAAGATACAAATTTAGGATAAAAACTAATCTTAATACTGCGGTTGCCTGCAGTATAAGGGCAGGAAATATGTCCTCTGCCTTTCTCAAATTGTATTGCCCCTTCTGTGTAAGGATGTAAGTTAAATCAGTTAATTCTTTAAATTCCTGGCCTCCTTTTGAGCTTTTTGTGGGTAGCTATATTCCTTTCAGAGTCAACCTCCTATGGAAAAAGAGAACTTCTCTGTAAATAAAATAATTTATTCCAGTGCAATCTGGAATAATCTAGATTAAAAGGGGATTTAATCTCCTTTTAAAAACAAGTAGCAGCCTGTTTCCTGAATTATCACATGGTGTCTCAGCAGTCTGAAGGAGTGCATTGTGAGATGTATGTAGTTGCATAGTACATTACATCCATTCAATTGAATGCAATGTCCCATTTTGCATCAAAAAGAAAGAAATTTTGGGCTGACCCTGGGATAAACTGTCCTCCCTCTGCTGGGAAGAAAGATACTGTTTAGGTCAAATTGAAAGTGCTTGTTTTTCAGTTAACTGAAATTCATTTTTTTTTTTTGTATTCCAGCTTTTTCACCACATTACCTGAGATATGTGGTATGTGTAGCCCTCTAAAAAGAACAGAATATAGGCCTGTTGATTCTCGTAGTAGGATTCAATTACTCTAGGCCCTGAACCTCACTGCCGAGCATAGTGCTGATAGACAAGGAGGAAATGTAGTTGTGCTGAAGTGCCCCTGATATCTGGCACCAAATTTAAATGCTATTCATTTATTTTTGCCAGAGAAGCTAAAAATTGTTCATGAAAGAAGAGAAAGCTACAGACTCTGAAATCGTTAGGTATTGTTGCCATCGAATAGCTGGGTGTTAGGATAAACATCCTGCTTTAAAAAATGGGGGAAATCTTTGTGTTATTAAACTTTGTCCTGGGTGTTTGAAAATGTAAGCCAGAGTGCAAAGCTGCACGTTTACATTTGGAAAGGCCTTTGGCTAAACTTTGGGGAAAAAAAAAGTTTGGATTCTGACACAAGAGATGGGAATTTTAAGGGAAAAACTTTATTTATAAACTTAGAATATGTTATGCATAGTTGGTCTTTATATACAAATATTTATTTGCTATCTCTTCCTTTCCTGAGACCTTGTGCTAACATGAGAGTTATGCTTGCATACATCAGTTACAGTGTCCAGTTGTGTTTCTTTCACTTCTGCAATAGTAATCTTTCTCAAATGAAAAGGTAAATTAAGTGACACTCAGAAATGTCATATTTGTAGCTAACAAAAGTAGATGACAAGGTCTGGATTTTTGAAAATCTTTGTGCTGCCATTATTCCTTTCCAGTATTGGGCATGTGTGCATACCACTCCATTAGATCTGCTCGGGCAGCAGCTGCTGCTTCTCATAGGTTTCTTCCACTGTATTCTGAAATAGGGGGATGAAATGCATCAAACCAGGTTCTGTGAAGATAAGAGATCAAAACAGACTCCTCTGTGTGGCAGGGCAGTCCCGTTTCACCCATTCCCTTAGAGCAACCAGGATGTTCTGTAGGAGGGCATCAGAACAGTCAGTGAGTTGAGATTATTGCGAGAGTACTTCCTATGCGATCAGCTTACCACAGGTGTTAAGAACCAAGATTCACAGTATTTGGCTGTTTTAAGAACTGGAATGATTTTAGGAAGCTTCTCTCTTGTCCACCAACAAGTGGAAGGTGTATGTGAATGCAAAGCAGAATACTTAACTTTCATGTAAGGTAGAGTTTCATATCTATCCTTTCTCTGTTGTGCTGTTAGGGCAACCAGTAGGCTTTTTTATTTCATGTCATCTGGAGGTGATACACAAAAACTTGCAATTTTTTTGTCTAAGTCATGAAGTGTGTGTGAAGCAGGGAAGGACTAGTGAGAAATAAACTGATTTTTGAAATGCAGTCTAAGAAAGAAGATGAGTTTAGGAGTGTGTAGGTAGATGTTTTCTTTGCAATAGGATAGAGTACTGAGGAGAAAGTATTCAGTAGAGTAACTTCTGATATTTTTGCTAAATCAAAATTGGGAGCTGAATAGTGATGGCTGTAAAAACAGTTTTGTTGATGAGAATGCAGTGTATCAAGGTGTAAGTGCAAACTGAAGAGTTTTGAAAGACGAACAAGAAGTAAGGTAATGGCTAAGTGAAACAAGGAGGCATTGTAAGACCTGCTCTGTCTAGCCTTTGTAGAGCTACTATGGCCTGAATGTTTCATTTAAGTGAATGCTACTTTGAGAAATTTGTTCTACTTATCTTGTATTATTCATCTCCCTCTTGCTCCGAAATGTAAATTATATACTTCATCCTTTTGTAAGGCCTGGAAATACTGAAGCAACCTTTTTTTTTTTTTTTTTTTTTTTTTTTAGAAACCTTTTTAAACCTGCAGTGCTTTCTTAAAGGTACACTAGTTTTGTTAACGTTAAGCTGTGATTTCATTTTAGGCAGAAGGAAAAGGCATGACCAACTGATAACTAAATTACTGCTACTAGGATTATGTGTCATAGGTTGCTTAGTAAATATGGATTTTAGTGATGACATTCTTCAAGTTCTTGTTTACATAAAGTAGATTAAAAGAAACCTAATGACTTTACTGATAAAGAGAGTGTTTTGAGTTGATGTTTCATGCTAATAACTCATTGTTAGAAGGTACAAATAGGTAAACGACTGAAATCTCCTTTATTTTGACATAAGCTGTTTGTCTCCTGTTCTGTATGGGATATGTGGAGGTTTGATTTTGTTTGTTTGGCTTTTTTCCTGGCACAATTGAGTCCTCATCTATGACCAAGCCTGTATTCAGTGTTTCTACTCTAAAAGGATTATGAATTTTGTCTACGTTTAAAGAAAAGTCTTCAGAAAGTCTGATTTTTTTTTTCTTTTTTCAGGGTGAATATTACAAGAATTAGACTTTTGTCTGTCTTTTGTCATTGTACAGATTAAAAGTTGAGCTTGAGGCATACTGTCATGTGTATGAATGCATCTGCATGAAAATATAATCACTGCTCGGGTCTGGTATTAAGTTGCCTATGTATGTTGACTTCTGCTTACATTTGGAGCAGTTTTGAGGAGTATCAAAAGTGGTTTCATGATGAAAGTTTTGGTCTATTTTGCCCTCCTGAGAAGATGATAATGGAAGGGGGAAATTTTCCTCGCAGTATTATCCAGTTCACAAGGTAGGTCTCTCTTCAGGTTGCGTAGTCAGAATAAAGCAATCGTGTTACACCTGAATTTTAGCAAGATATTTGTTGCTACTGCTAAGCTAGTAAGTCTGCACTGACACATTATAATTTGGAAGACCTTGACATTATCACTGCATGATAGTTAACCATGCCGAACGACCACCAGTCCATTTCAGTAAAGGTAAATAGCCTGGGAAAAGTTAATGCACTGCAGTGCGTTTTATGGCTGCGGCAAGAAAATGAGGGCATTTAATACTGATCAAGTCAAGATCTGTGATCCACCTCAGAGCAAAAAATACCTTGTGGTGTTACACTCTATTGTACTTCATGCCTTTCAGAGAGTTTTTTATTCTAGCACTATGAACTCAGGACAGAAAGACTTAATTTATTATGTTGGTCAAATATCAGGACAGAGGTTCTAAATATAAAAAATAAGATGCAAAATTACATTTGCCAAAGTACTGTGTTCATCTGGGCTATGTCTGTACATCTGTTCCCTCCTCTTGTCCGACTTAGGGAGAAGTCAAAAGCATGGTAAGTGTGTGAAGAAAAACTTCTGTTTGGAAGAGTAGCTTTTGAACGTAAGTGTTCGGTCTTGTTCATCAGATCTTTTGGAGTCGAGATACTGAGATAGATGACTGTACTTTTCCTGGCTGGTATTGACTGTACGGTGGTACCGACAGGCTTACAACTGTTGATGACAGTTTCTGGGCAGAGGTGTAAAATACTTGGGGATGGTAGCAACATTAGATGCTATTTTTAACAGAGGCGTTCTGACAAGGTACTGTGGTGACTTGGAATGTCACCTGGGCAGCCTTTGTGTAAAACAGAAACAAAACCTGCACTGAAATCCATTAGCATTATATCAGCAACGTTCTGTCCCAAGTGTATTAAACTTCCTGTCATTGCCGCTAGCTAACCCTGATTGTGGGTTATTTGCATAGAATTGGTTTGGGGTTTTTTTACATGACTGAGGATTGCCCTTTCCTTAGAAAGGTGCAGTAGATTTCACATGTATGTGCTGAATTTCTTGACTGCAGACTTTACCCCCACGTTAAAAGTAAGGTTGAAAACAATCTGAGAAGTTTCTGATGATGTAACTCATTTGTTTTTCTACTCTACATCAAAGTGTGTGTGTTTTTAGCTAAACCAGCTTGCTTGTAAAAATGTGATGGAATGAGGATGTAGGAGGACAGGGCAGGATAATTGGGAATGTCATAGCATAGAGTTCTACCCTACTCATTGTTAATTTTTATGCTAATCCCTTTTACAGTCCCATCCTTTGTATGAAAGTAACTTTGTAGCTGTCTACCTTCCCATCTCTGTGTGCTGTAGAACTTACACAGATACCTTTTCTTAATTTTAAAATAATCATGTAAACAGCGTTCAGAAGCAGAGAGGTACAGGACCTGGCAATCTGAAATGAAGCATAAAACTAGGGGACCTGAAACTAAGCTGTCCTGTTTTCCAGCCCGAGCTGCTTACTAGAGCTATATGTTTCGTTCTCCTAACAAGTTCTGCTTCAGGAAGGTAGATGACTCTCCTACCTTGCTCCAGCAGATAGTGCCTGGAAAAAGTATCTTGCAGCTCACAGTACACTAAAGTATATTCCTCCAACACTGCTTGTTGTATAGGGTTTCCCACCTCTTCACTTAAAATCCCAATAAGCCAGAAAATGGGCAAATATCTTTCCTTCTGTTGCTATGGACACACTGTTACTGCTTCACTTCTCGGTTCCAGGCTTAATGTACAGCGCTGGAGTGATGAAACTGGCTCCAAAAGCTTCTGAAGATGCTTCCTGGTTATAGTGTTCGGTTTGCACATCAATAGGCTAAAATATTCGTGTCTTGTAGCATCATTTCCTTGCTTTGGGGTCTCAGTAAGAAAAGATTGAGACTAAACTCAAAGTTAAATTGTTTTCTACCTGCAGTATTTTTTTCTAAAGTTAGTGATACACTGGTCTAGTTAATAAACACTTATCCAATTATAAGACTTTACACACAGCTTATATATCTCAAGATCACCAACTTGAAATACTGAATTTTCTGTAGGTATCTCCCAATGGAAACCTGTGTCTAGATAGAAGACATCTCTTCTTCTCCTCCTTCCTCTGAAATTTTCCAGGAAGATAAACTTTGTCTTGCTTGAGAGCATGATCCGAAACGTAAGAATGAGTGTTTGTCAGGTGTGGTGAATTCTGCACTACAGATTCAGCTTAGTGGTAACAGGTACTTGGGACATTTTTCCGTGAGATAGCTAGTTATCGCCATATCACCTGATTTTATCATGGCTCCTGGTTACCCAGGGTAGGAATCACAGAATCATAGAATCATTATG
>NW_009598286.1:393-2859 GCF_000690535.1 Cariama cristata | reverse complement strand
CTCTTCCAACCATAATGATGCTATGATTCCCCCCTGTTTCATTCCCTGGGATCACAGGGAACGGAGTCCCTAGGAGGTTACAAGCACCCCAAAGGACCACCAGAGCTTTACAATGAGTCTTTCAACACACACTGTGGAGTCCTGGTGAAAACAGATCCAAAGCAAAGGCTGGTTCTCTACTCACGAGCAAACATAAGATTTCTTTTTCACAATGGCAACAGCTGGACAGAGACAATCTTTAAAGTATTCATGTGTCTGCCCTGAAAGACAAACTCGGTATGTGCTAAGAAAGTTAGTTCTTTCCTCATAAGCATTCCTTAAAAACGAAGTAAAAAACCACATCTTTTGCCAAATATGGTCTCAGAAACAGGTCTCAAACACAAAAGTAATTTTGTTTATTCTGACTGCATCTCTACCATTATGCGAGTCCTGTCATCTCCATTCTTGATTTCTATCTTCAAGAGGTTTTTAGAACAATAGAACACCTTCAGGCTATGACTTTATACATGAAGGTCAAAGTGCACAGAAGGCTTTTTATGAAAATTGTCCAATTAGTCAGCTGATTCATCTAAGCCGCATGTAAATGTGGCGCCACTTTCTAATAACTAGATATTTGAGAGGAAAAACAATAAACAAACCTACTGCTTTCCCCCCCTGACTAGTCTATCTACAGCACAGCTGAAATAGGTTACGGAGGCAGGTATGTTTTTGTGTTTGCACAACAAGAGCAGACTGGCAACAAGTATCTGGCACATTTACACACTCCTAAATGCTGTGTTATGTAAAAAAAAAAAAATTAATAAATTGCATAATACAGTGGAATAAAGGCAAGTTGCCCCACTTGAGTTTATTATCATTTGCTAAAATCAGAAGTAGATGATGAACCAGATTACCTGACCTTCTCTGAAGGTTCAGGTTCAAATTGGCTTTTCAAATACAGCTCTTTCCTCCTTATCAGAATCACGGCGGTAATCATACTGCTCTTAAAATTCCACCTCTTGCCACACTAGGTATGACAGAAGAAAACTGTGAATCTCTTTAAACGTAACGCACCACCATTTACCAAGCATAAGGACTTTCTTCCGTATGGCTCCCACACCAAAGGAAGAACAAAGCTCCTGGGGTGCAGTCTCATCGTTGAGCTAAGCTTACCAAGTGACCAGCCGTGGGTGCCACAGGGGCCAGTTCCACTTTCCCCTTTCCTCCACACGCTCCTGCTACTTTCCTCACACTAAGCAGAACTTGTTGGTTCTCGCAGTGAAACAGCCAAAGCTCTGCTGAGGAAACGAACCAGCCTAGAAAACTGAATGGGAGAAGAGTTTTCTGCTGGGTTAACTTCTTGAACTTGCATATGCAGTAACAACACAAGGGAGGGAGAAGAAACATGAGCCCGGAGCAAGGGGCGGGAAGCTGAACCAGCTCGCTAGCAGATCAACCTTCGCTATCTTGTGAAATCTCACCCTGAGAAAGCAAGGACAACTAAAACGTAACACGCATTGAAAAAACGAGTACCCTGTCTTAAAGATTAATGAGAAAACCCCCAAGCTAAGTCTCGGAGCAATAGGGAGACTCTGCTTTCTCTATATTCCTGAACTTCAGACTGTTTGTAAGGCTATTCTGCCAGCAGAACTTCAGCCATACAAGAGATGTAGGAACACAGAGACATCACAGAGGGATAGATATAAGTATATTTAAATGTCATGAGTCCACACCACTCTGGCTGCAAAACCCTGCAGTGTAGGCTAGACATGCTGGCAGCACCCTTCCCTTGACTGTACAGATTTTGGTAGCCAAGCCCCACTCGCTCCTCCTGAAAGCAGCTCCCATGCTCTGATGCTTGCCTTGCTCAGTTATGCGAAGTATGACAACAACTCTTTAAAAGAGCAGGCTTTAAGAGACGAGGTCCCTCAAGGTGCACAAAGCTGTTCCACACTTTCCTCTGGCAAAGAGCATCTGTGAACAGCTAGCGTTACCACCTGGATAAAGTTTTCTCACAAATACCTTTGCTGTTCAGAAAGGAAACAGAGCCCGAGACGGAGATGTTCACACTGCTCAATTCGTACTCTGCTCTTCCAACTTCCCTGCAGTCACCGACACCTCCAAGTGACAAATGCTGGACCACACCAACACCATGATCAAGGATGGCGCAGCACACGTGAAGCTGCTCCCTGTCTCCAGGGAAAGCCGGGACCCTCGGGAAATCCTACTGATCAATACAGGAGGGAGCCTCCGCTCCTGGCCGAGTGCTGTCAGGCTGGGACACAATTCAGCGCAGGTCTGCAAGGCAACATGCGTGAGATCTGGGGATAAGTTTACGGTCCTCGGACACGAAGCACCTGTAACAAAGTTCAAGCTACAACCCGAGTGATCATCCTTGCCTTTGCTGGAAAGGCAGGCTGACTCGTGCCAGGTACCAGGAAGACTCTGGGATAAAGCAAGGCTTGGCAGGTCCCTTCCCACAGGGAC
>NW_009598286.1:0-362 GCF_000690535.1 Cariama cristata | reverse complement strand
CGGGGGGCCTGGGTGCGCGGCGAGAGGCCTGCCGCTGCTGAGCCCACCTGCCCGCCTCCAGCCCCTGCTCCCTTCGTTCCCCTCCCAAAACCAGATTCTGAGGCTGAGCGGGTGCCACCTTGGAGCTCTGACATACACAGGCTTAAATCAGACCTCACTCCAGAGAAAATAAACAAACTCACGGGAAGGCGCAAGCGCTGCCAGGCATCACCGCTCCCGGTAATACACCTCCCGAGGGGCTGCTCAGGCGGGCTTACAGGTGCCTCAGGGAAGCACCGAAAGTTGATTTGGCGTTTAAAAGCCACAAGGTAATACCGGGGCATCCGCGCTGCGCAACCCAAGGCGGCGAGGGAGTGAGGGGC
>NW_009598285.1:1187-20728 GCF_000690535.1 Cariama cristata | reverse complement strand
AACCACAATGATTCTATGATTGTATGATTATTTGCACTGCTGAAAAGCCCCCTTGAAACCAGAAAGGTACTCGCCTGAATTTGGCCCAAGATTTTTCCTGTTGCCTCTGGGGGAAACTTGTTGTCTTAGCACCTATAGGAAAGGATTTGAGAAAGTTGGCACTTGCCTCTTCTCACCTAAAAGCTCCTTAGACCTTCAGTGGCACTAATCACAAGTCACAAGAAGAGATCAGAGCAACAGGGAAGATCATCTAATGTCCTCCTTGATGCAGTGCCCTGCAGTGCACTGAAACATCAAGGAAGGAGCCTCATGAGGACAAACTGACCATGGAGTCCTGAGAGACTGCACTTAAATGTGCCCACTAAACACTCACGTACAGGGTAGAAGCTGTAATTGCTATGTTGGGCTGGCCTCCCTGCTGGTTGTCTCATGTTAACGCATAGTAATGGTGCTGTCACTTTCATAAAGATACCAGGGAGATCCAAAGACTTTCTGAGTCATGGCGATAAGTTGCTTGCCTTCCTTGCAGAGCAGCACTAGCTACAGTGGGGACAAGGATGTCTGACTGTGTTAAGGGAGAAGGAACACAGCGCAGTAGAGAATCCAAGAGGCATAGAAGCCAAATCCATGTGCGTTGTGGCTCACATGCTGCTCAGATGTCTGCTTGCTGATTCCTGCAGGCTCAGCTTCAGTGGGGAATGGGCAATAACTTCCCTGCTCTGCCTGATTTGCCCTCTGTGCTGGGGGTAGGGAAAATACCTACCAAAGAAACTTGTGAGAGGAGTTGGACTTTGAGTCCTCTTCTTGGTGGCACGAAGCACTTGTGTGAAGTCCTCCAACATTCTTCCTTGCTCATGCAAAAAAGAGATGGCCTTAGCCATGCAGGCAGGAGCTGTGTGGTTTGGACTCTGGATTTGCTTGTGCCACAGACTTCCTGCATGACCTTCATCGTCATGTGCCTTGATTCTTCCACCTGGAAAACAGTATTCATAATTATCCTTGTCTCCTTCATAACGGGATTGTATGGGGTGAATTCATAAGCAGCCTTTAGAGCTGTGCCGGAATGGTGCTTGGTGCTAATGTTGCTCATGTATCTGTGCAAGACAACTCCCCTTTCTCAGGGAAGGGTGGTTCTTCTGGACAGCACTGAGATGTCAGTGGAAAGATGCAAGCAGGAGTCTCAAGCGTTGAGGCTGGCACCAATCCCTCACTGCTTGCATTCCCAACCAGAAACAGAACCCAAATGAGCAAATCAGGATTTAGATTTATGTGCTCTGCACAGCTAGAAGTCATTGTGATCATTTGGGCAGGGTATTTTTAACTGGCCAGAAGAGGACCAGCCCACAATTTGCAAGGCCTAAGAGCCCAGTACCTAATTCTGCCAACGGCTTTGGATACCTTTTGGTTTTTCATGTCCCAGAGGAGCCAGTCTGCATTGTGTGTTTCATGCTGTCTGCCTCTGACCCTCTTAACACTGTGAGGTTTCTCTCTATTGCACTTGAGGGGCTATTTTACATCACTTACTCCTAATTTATAGAGAGGCTTGCCCTGCTGCCTCAGAGGGCTTTCTCCTTCTATCCAACTTTTGCAGTTTGAAAGCTGAGGAAGCAAGAGCTAGGGGTCACTGCTCCTCTTTGGAGAACATGGCTACCAGATTGCTGAGATGACAGCTCATGCTGGGCATGGGTGTAAATGTGGGGAGCTAGTTCACTTCCAGAAGGGTTTTTTTTGCAGTGTGATGAGAGAAATGATGCATTTTGACCTTGGTGAAACGTATAGCAAAACTTCTGACTTTAGCAGGGCCAGGAATTTTCCTTAGATCCTTGATCCCAAGAGTGTTACACGGATGGGGAATCATTTCCTTGAAAGCAGGGAGGAAGCCCAAACAGAGCACAGTTGCCCATTTCTCTATGCTGGCCAGATGCTGGGGATCGGACGGGATGTGATCTAGACACTTGCCAGCAAGGCTTTTCACCCTGCCTCTTCCCTAGAAACCTCTAGGCACCTCTGGGCTGCAGAGACTCTCTTACCACTGGTTGTCTCTTCACTGCTCCTTGAGGGCTATGCAGGAAATGTGGCTGCTGTGCTTTGTAGCATGTAACTCTCCAGCAGTCAGTGTAGTTTCATGCCTCCATCAGGCTGGCCAGTTGCTTCCCCCAGTAACCCCAAAGAAAGCAAGCTAACAGAGGCTGCGTGCTTGTGAGAAGGAGAGCGATGCAGACAGAGAAACATCGTCTCTGAGAGCTGTGGGCTGTGGAAGGTAAGCATGGCTGTGTTTGGAAAGGGAAGGTGTGCATCCAGCCAGGAGGGCAAATGTGAGGGAGAATCTGAAGGGACGCAGTGGGAGCTTTGCCCACTCCCATGTACTGCCCATCTGGTGTCCATTGCTGCATGTGGCTCCAGAACCTTTCTTGAGTCCAGTGGGTCATGGAGCTGACAGCTTAGTCTGCCATTAGCAGCAGGTAGGAAGGACCGTGAAGTGTGGCGATGGGGGACATTTGGCCTGACAGCATGTGCTAAATGTTAATGTAATATTCTTCAGAAATTAAGAAGAATAATGCTCATCTGAATAATTTAATGAGGAAAATAAAGCTCAGCTAGTGAGGCAGGCATAGACTCATAAATCATTTGCTCAAGTTCTCCATGCCACATGTGCGTTCACATATGGTTGTGTTCTTGTGTGGTAAAGGCATGCATGTCTATGCATGTGCATCTGCTTGGCACGTGGAATTTAAGACAGGCACATCCTAACTCTGTTGGATTCTGGGCCCAGCTGGGCGTGTACAAATATGGCTTTCTTAGAGTCAGGTGTGTTCTCTGATTACTGTGCAGCTGGAGATGATGACTGGAGGCCAGAAGAATTTGTACTTCCAGAGCCTGCTCTGCAAGCCAGAAGCATGTCCTCTCTGCTGTCCTGTTACTCTCTTTCTCCCCCAAATGGGACGGGTAAAGCTTGACCATCCTTTCTGTGTGTCGAGTTCCTGTAGGGCGCAGAGCTCTTTGAGACCAGTGTACAAAGTTTAGGACCCCACAGGGACATTTCTTAAGGCCTTGCGACCTATGTTGTTGAGTTAAAGCAACTGTGGACTCTCTTTGCATTTGTAGGCTCACACTTCTGCTTGAAAGGCCTTTGATATTTTGTTCATCTTTGATGGCAACATGGGACTTAGAGGGATCAAAATGTTGTCCTGTTTGTGGAAACCTCTGCGTGCCCAGCTCTCTGCAAGCAGGACCGTGCCTGCCTCTGCCTCAGCTGGGAGACCTCCCATTTCAGGAAGCAGCAAGCAGCTGCTCTTTTCCAAGCCTCAACATCTGGACAAATTTCTTGTGTCTTGTTTTTTCCTGTTTACCTACATCTTCTAGAGCAGATGAAGACCAGCCCAGAGACCAGACCTCAGTTCAGTGGGTGGCTCTTGAAGTCACTGGAGCTGGCAAGGTCTCTGGAAACGGGCAGCCCTTGACAGAGGGCTTGGTCTGACATTGACAGAGGGTTACTCTTCCTGTGCCCTGCCAAGGGGCTGTGTCGAGTAGGCAAGAGAGAAGCTGTGGCCACAGCTTGGGGTGCAGAGCAGTCCACGTGCTTGATCTCACCCTAGGGAGCCCCGCTTCCTCTTGTCGCCGCAGCCAGACACTGCTTCCAGACTTGCACCAGTGCTAACCCAAGTCACTGTGCTAGCATCAGCGCTGGCAGCTCTACTGCCAGTGCTGTCTTGCAGGCATCGTCCCATGGCCCTGCTGTGAGTGTGTGACCCTGTGGGGTGTGCTCCCCTGTGGTGTGCAGGCTCAGTAGGGACAGCCATGGCTCACCGTCCCAGGGGGCAGGCCCTGCAGTGCACCCTGGGCTGTGTAGCAGTCCCTGGGATGGGGGGAAGGAAGGGAGTGGACAGATGGGTAGAGAGGGCCCCCTCCCCAGAGATCATATCAAAATGTCTCTTTTGTGCAAAGCGGAGGGAATGCCCCCAAGAGCTGGTTTCCATGGCAACCACAAATGTCAGGTTCCATGTGGTGAATAACCGTTTCCATGACAACACCTCCTTTATCCTAGGTGCTGGAAGCTGGAATGACAGCCCTGTTGGGGGAGGGGACAGGGAGATGTCCTCAGGTACTTAACCCCCTTCCTCACCTCCCCTCGGCTTTTCCGACTCCTTGCCTCAAGCCTTCAGCCCCAGCATCCCTGGGTGGGTCCACGCTCACATTGGGGGGTGATGCTCTTGGCTTACATGGCATCCCTTCCTCCCTCTTTTCCTCCAAATGGATTTGCTCCTCACAGAAGCTGAGATCCAAGCCTGTCCCACCATCTCCCTCCCCATCTGTTTAGCTTAATCCTGATTTTACATCCTGGGTAGAAACAAAGCTATTTCTCAGTGCTGTGGGAGCAGTGGGGAGTGAGGTGGCCAGCTGCCCCTCTTGGGTCCTCAATGAGCCCTCTCTTCCGAGCACACATTTGGGATGCCTGCCCTCTCCCACTCAGCCTGCTGCTGAAACATCCCTAGCTTTGGCTTGCACAGGCGTATTGCTGGAGGCTGTAAGCAGCAGTAGGAGCCGCTGCCTCTCGGTGAGGAAATCTGAGGCTTTCTGGAGCAATGTCTGACCACATCCTTATGAACCCCTGCCCCACATCCCACTCAGCTCATGGACTGAAAGAGATGCCTGGTCCTTGGCAGCTCCTGCGGGGAGCAGCAGCCCAGAGGCTGGTGAGTGCCAGTGCTGCACATGCTGGGGCTCTGCAAATCCATGCAGCTGATCGAAAGTGGGAAAGGGACCCTCAGCCTTTCCCTCTCCTCCAAATGACACAGCAAGTCCTGGGAGATGGAGTTGGAGTTGGCACTGTTGCCTACCAAGGTGCAGCATGGCAGCAGTTTGGCCTTCATTTGGGGAGCTGCCAGCCAGTCTCTGGCTCTGCCAAGCAGCTTCATATCACTCCTTGAGGCAGGGATGGTATCCCTTGGGGCTGGTCCCAGCTTCTGCTCATCCTGCCTGAGATCCACCAGTCAGTAGAAGCCAGCTCACAGCCTCCAGCTGCCACAAGCACTCTCCCGTGCCCAGTGGTCAGGCTTCAGCAGCAGTGTGCCACCTTCTGGTTGGCACCTCTGTCCTGTGAACTCCAAAGTGACTTCACGGGTTTCCTCCAGCTCTTGTGAACGTGGGCTCTACCTCTGGTTTCTGGCTAGTCTGGCTCAGCCACCACTTGGGAGACTGACAGCAGTCCACATTTTGTATGCTGGCTTCTAAACACATTTCAGTTGGTGACTTTTATGGCTTGATTTAATTTTCTGTTTTGTTGTTGCTGCTGTTTTTCCTGAGGGTGTTTCCTGAGAGAGGGCAGACTATGCCTGGACCTGCAACTTGTTTGCAGGTCTTACCTGCAATATTCTGATTGTTTTTTATTATGGATGTAACTTGTTCAAGTCACTGTCAGCTTCTGTGAGTGATGCCGGGAGACGCAGACTGAGATGTGCTGCGAATGTGGAAATTTGCTGTGTGAACCATGCCTCTGGGGAGATTCTGGCTCAGTTGGATTCTGCTGGCCTGGGACTGAGGCTACAGCTTGTCAATTGCCTTACTGAGCAGCTTAGGACATGCATACCTTCCAGCAGATGAGAGTTTTTCCCTGGTTTGCAAACCAGACTGTTAAAGCTGTGGATTACTTAATTCAGCTGCTCCTGGGTAGAAGTGTTCTTCTGTATTACCTAGAGAGCTAAGCTACCCCTCAGGCTTGTTGCTTGTGGTTGGATTATTGGTGATGACACTATGGCTGCAAGAGAGGTAAACAGTTCTTCTCCACAACCAAGTGAGAGTTTTGTCACTTTCAACCTGAGCATTCCCCTTGTGGACAGGACATGTTGCTGGAGAGCAGCACTGCCCTTCTTTGGAGCCACTCTGCTGCACAGAGCTCTGACTGCATGAGAACTGGGGAAGGGGAAACGTAACGTGCCTGCTTGCTGTACGGCTCCTAGCCAAGTTCAGAGGCAGTCTTTCCTCCCTCCTGCAAGGGAAGTTAAGTGGCTCAGTTAGGTGAGGTGACCATGCCTGCGTTGAGTCAGGGTGGGCATAGGAAGAGCTTCCAGGCATAGTCTCAGCTTAGGCCACCCTGACCGCTGTTCAGTCTCCAGTCTCATGGTGATGAGCTGCTTCCTTGGAGTCCTTTCTTTGCCACTTGCTGTGTCTGAGGAGGTGGAGATTTATGCATGGTGGGCACTTCCAGGAGAGCTGTTCCCTGCAGGCAAGCAGCTGAGCAGGGAAAAGTGCCAGGTTTCTTTTTGAGAAGTCTGAAATCCATGTGGTCCCTTCTCCAAGGGTTCTGGTTGCCATCACGATGTCTTGGTTCCCTCTTCTGCCACTCTCCTATTCTGCACAGCAGGCAGAAAGGGGCACCCTGGTGCCACTGCCATCAGCACCGTGTGCCAGGCAGATGGGCCAAGCTCTAACCCTCTGCATTTCTCTTTCATTGCAGATGGCGCGCCCGATTCAAGTGAAACCCGCAGACAGCGAGAGCCGTGGAGGTAGTTGTCATCTCTCCTTGTTTCCCCTTTGACGGCTTTGTGCTTGTGAGGGTGACCAGGCAAAGAGACAGGGTCCTGACCTGGCCTTCCTATCCCCACAGTGTGTATGAAGGGATGTTTGTGTGTGACAGGGATTTCGGGGGACAGGAGGAGAGTCTAGGGATAGGCTTTGATGGGAAGCCTTCAGCTGGGCACAGCAGGCAGCTGAGAGCACCCCAGGTCCTAAGGGTAATAATGTGGCTGCCCACTCCGCTCTCTTTCCCAGCCCTTTGAGGGTACTATTAGCCTGACAGTGTCTGCCCCAGGAGGTTACTGAAGCAGGCATGCACTTTGGTGTATGGCAGCAGTGGTCCTGGAGGGTATAAGCAGTTGGGAAGAGGTTTCTCCATTCTTTAACCTGATCAGCCGAATAAAAGCCAGATCCCTGCAGGCTTTTTAACCTGTTCAGCTCACTGCTCTGCAGCTGATTCTCCTGTCTGCAGCTCACTCCTCTTCCTCCCCTGTCACTGTTGGACCATCTCAGTCCTGCAGCAGTCCCAATCGCACTGTCGAGGCCCAAGTGCTGTTGCAGAAAACAGCATGTGATGGGGAAATAGTGTCTGAAGGGAAAGGATCCGGAGTTTAGGCCTGGGATGGAGGTGCTGTCAGCTTGCAGGAGACCAGCTTGGTTAGGGCAGCATATACTGAGTAGTTCAGGGCTGGAAGATTGGGAACATGAGAATCTCTGCCGATGTAACGGCGAGCTTACAGTAGTTCAGATGCCTCCTGCAGGTGGAAAAGGTTTGCAACTCCAGCCCTTTCCAAATTTATGAACTTGTTTTGCTGCTTTTCCTTGTCTTACTGATACATTTCTTTTCTTTCCATTCCTGCATCTGCTTCTCCATGCTTTGTGCTGTTGGTGCTGCTTCTGAAAGCAGTTTGGTAGTGGGGAGGGGAGAATTTGTGTGAGACTGTTTGTCCTGTAGGGCAGCATATCCTGCATGCTGTGTTTAGATTTGGAAGGCTTTTCTTTTAAATTTTAAGGGGTCACTTCCAAGCAGTTTGTAGTGATTTTTAATTATTGCACTGGCAGGAAGATGAGATGTATTTTATATGAATGTGTGTATTTATGGTTGTGTGATCCTCCTTTTTAAAAAAAAAAAAAAGTTTTTCTGTTTAAGTCAGATCAGTTTTCCAAATAGATTCTGTGACTTTTCCTTACTTACTTGAGGGATAAGACACCTGACTTTTACTGAAGTCTGGGCATTTTTATTCCCTTGGGCTATACTGAGAATCCCAGACCTGCCACCTATAGGCATGCTCCTTTTGAAAAGGACTATGGCTTAAGCCTCCAAAGAAACTAGCACACCTAAAACATGTAGGCGTGGATTCATCTCACCTTACTTCAGCCCCTGGGTTCAGGGTTGAGTTTAAGGTCCTTGTCCATGCTATAGACAGTAAAAAGAGACCAGTGCCTTCAGGGTGACTCATGCTCTCGCTCTTGACACCAATATTAGGAGTGGATGAGCTGTCCTTTCAAGATGCCTGCAGTGGGGATAAAGGAAGCTGACTGCTCACTGGCACCTCATATCGCTTCTAGATATAACTGTTAGGTGGTCAATCCTTCCCCCACTGCATTGATTTTAAAAATGTGCACCCCAGATTTCTAATTAATTGTGTAATTGTATCTGAGGTTATTCCTAATGACTCTTTTAAAAAAAAAAATCATAGGAGAGTAGGAAAGCCTTTGCCAGTCATATCAATAACTCCACATGACAAAACCATTACATGTACACACGGACAGATCCCATGCACTCTCAGGCTGTAGGACATGGCTGCATAGCAACTGTCACAGCCAACACAGACACAGGCAGATGTACCTACAGACGGATGCCACATGTGTGCACTGCTTTGCAAATACATACATGTGCCCACTTGACACACACATTCATAGGCAAATGCACACATTTACCTTCACCAGTACCACCCATGCACAGCTGATGCCCCTGCATTAAGCCCCCATGCAACAGCAGTAAAAACAGACCATTCAGGCTGTGAATAGACTAACCACTGCAGCTTTGTTTTCTTAACAGTTTGTGTCTCTGATGAGTGCAACTCTGGAATCTCTGGTGTCTAATACTAGGCTGAGGTAGTTTCTGCAGTCTTTCTTTTCCTGGTGAGACACTAGCAGTAACTCTTTTCTATACACAGCCATCTAGTATCACAGAATGTGTTGGAACTGCTGCCTCAGCTTCTCTGTCAAATCGAGTTGAAATAGGCCAACAGGGTAAAAAACAGGATGTTGATTTGGAGGCAAGCTTTTGGTCAAGGCACTGGACTCTGAAATCTCTAAGCTTATGAAAAGTGCCACAATCTCTAATAACTGCAAATGTCAGGGCATCAGCTCTGCTTCCCATGGAGAAGGTCACAGAGAAAAGCAGCCTTTGGAGTCTGAACACCTGCCTCCCTTCAGCCCATGTGCCTAGCTTCCTTCCAGTTTCATTGCAGAGCTCAGAAACCAGTAGCTCCTGCAGGATCCATGACAAACTGGAATTTTTCCTGAGGCAGAAGCCGCATCAAGACAACACCCTATATTTGTCTGACTCAGGTTGCTCTTTCCAAAGGTTTCTGTTGTGATGCTCCACTTGTCAGAGAAGTGGATGATCAAGTTGCAGATATGGGAAGAGCCATTCCCTATAGCAATAGCCCCACACTGGCAGGACGTAAAAGAAAGATTTGGGGCAGGGCAGAACTGCTTGGACTAGGAATTTATCAAGGGAACAGCTGCATGCATCGGTGAGGCTCTGCTCTGCATTATCATTGAAGGAACCTCTTTTATACTCTCCAGGGACTGACATCTCTCAAATTAAGCACCCTGAATTAAGTACATGAAGTCAAAGCACTGGAATTTGTCTCCTGGTCTAAGAGATGCCAATTTTTGTGCCAAAGGGGCAGTTTTGGCAAAGCCCTGCAGGGCCTGTATGGGGATATCTGGATGCTCAGTTGCGCTGAGCATCCTGCAGAAGGAATTCACTAGTAAAAAGATGCTGCCTGGATTAGTTCAGAGGGGGACCTGTGATTCTGGCACAGGCTTTGTCAGCTCTTTCCTCCTTTCCCTCACGCCTCTGATGTGAGCCTGGGAGTGCCAGGAGGAGATGGAGTGAGGGGGGGCAGAGGAGCTTGTCTCTGCTTCTTGTGGGACCTGAAGCACTCTGCTGCACTGATGTGGTACGACAGCTAGCTCAAGCCCATTAGCACTGCTCAGAGACAAGGAAGCTCTCTGCATACCCAAGGAGATTTGCTGCGTCCCATCCACAGCCAACTGCTTGAGCGGGCTTCCTCCTTCTCCCTGATCTTTGCTGCTGACAGGTGCTGGCCAGATGACCTAAATCCACTGGGTTTAAAGAGGAGCAGTGTCCAGTGTTTGTGTGCTCTTCTCTCTCCCTCATGGCTGAAGCATTCAGCCTTAACCCCTTGCTTGTTCCCATGGTCCCTCATCGGCGACCGGCTCTGCACTAACCCTCCTCCTGCCGCCTGGGTGACTGACTCTGCTCAGAGCATGTTTCCATGGGAACTCAACAGTCAGAGATCAGAGACAATTTTCTTGGTTGCTGGACAGCATGGGAAATTGCCAATCAGAGGCTGAAAAACAAGAGCTTGAGAGAAAGTGAAGGAAAAATGGCAGGAGGAGGGTGTGCTGTAACAAGTCGGGGAGAGAAGATCTTCCAGCGCTGCAGGAGTCCCTGCTGAGGAGCCAAAGGAGTCAGTGACCCACAGCAGTGGCTTGAGGATGCCAGCTGATTTGGGATTGACCACTTTAGAAGTGGTGACTGCAGACGTCAGGTGAAACAGCTTGCAGGGTTTCAGCCCAGTTGTGGAGAGATGAAGCAGCTTGGTTGTTGGTAGGGGAATGCCCCTATTTGGAAGCTGCCCGAAGCGAGAGGGCACTAGATCATGGGTTGGGCTCCAACACATGGAGAGGGAGAGAGGTCAGCAGCAGAGGAGCACTTTCACAGGTTCCCCAGTTGCTGCAAAGAGGCATCCTAGGGGAACAAGCCTGGATCCTTTTCCTACATGCAGTCTTGGGAACTGGGCTGTATGAAACGAGAATAACTGTGAAGAAATCTTTATGTTGTTAGTGACTTTATCCCCTTCTAATATTGCCATTCGGGGCATTCAGAAAAGATTCAAAATGAATAGGTGTGTTTCTTTATATTTGCCTTTACAGCTTGCGTCTCTAAGGTGTCACAGTTTTAACCTGTTCTGCATAGCCAGGAAGGCTGGCATTTTTTTCTTCCAAATGCAAGAAAGAAAAGCTGAAATTCCCGCATAAACACAGGATTTCCTAAACATTCTTTTGGTAAGCCCTGTCAGACAACAGAAGACCTGCAGTAAAACTGCAAGAATGGAGACTAGCATCGACTGCTTCAATGCACCTTTCCCAAAGTACAGGGAAAGAAAAATGCTTTTAATCCAACAGAAATGGTATGAGGATGAAACCACAAGAATTACCCAGAAAATTTCAAGGCCTTCTGAAGGAGAAAACAACTAGTAGTTTAATGTTGATTTGATTGCAAGTTGACAAGTTTCCTTTTTGTTCAGTGCATCCGTTGCGAAGTTGTGGCCTCTTGCATCCTCTGTTGCTTGGCAGAGACTGAAGCTTTGGGTGGCTGTGATAACCGTCAGGTCTTTGCACTGAATTAGTCATCAGCCACAACTGGAACCACTTATCCAACTCTCCACTGGTTACCCACTATTCTTCCGCAAAAACCTCACTTTACACAAGATCAGATCCAGAAGAAAAAGGCCAGGGTTATGAAAGTAAAATTATGTCTGTGTAGCTGTATGTTCCCCCTACCTAGAGTTCCAGCTTTTAAAATTTCTAATATAACTGACTTTCCCAATTGTCTTGACACTCCACTGCCACCCTGACCCAAACAGCCAAGACAGCCTGATGCAGTCCCAAAAGAGCAAGGCAGGACCATCAAGTGCATTTCTGGCTGTTAAGTCTTAGTCCACAATTATTTGCTTGTTAGTTTAAAGAACAGAGGATTATTTTACAGCATGTAAAGTCAGTGCAAATATTTCCCAGTGTGTTTCTCCTCTTTGTTGATGTGCTTTTTTGAGGAACTTCTGCTGTGTTTGCAGTCCAAAGGCTGCAGCTTGGTGCATATATCTGAAATAAGGCCTGGCTGCAGCTGCAATATAGATTAAGGGCAGAGGAAGGGGGAACACTGCAGAACTCAAGTGTCACCTGCCGTAGCCAAACTGGGATCACATATGGCACCAAGTGATGTTAATGGGAGCACAGAGCTACTGCTGCTTTGGTTTCCATTCTCCTCTCCACCTCCCAGTAGATATGTTCTTGACTGGTCCCTTTTTTTTTTTTCCACTCCCCTTCCAGTCAGATTTTCACCGTCTCTAGGTGCTATTTTTTGGCTGGTTTGCCCACCAGCATTTCTGAGCTGGCCCTTGGGTGGAGGCAGATGCTGTCTTACTGCTAAGAAGACAACTGTATAGCATCTGGTTTATTAGCTCCTGTGCCTTGGCTGGGGATTATTGGGCACTGCCAGTGAGCACTAAATTTTGGATGGACTCAATCAACTGAAATAGTGTCTCCAAAATGTAACCATTGTCATGCAGGTGCAGGGATAAATGTAGAAATAATTGCAAGAAAAATGGAAGGGGATGAAATTCCCACAGGTTTAGTTATCCAAGGAGTCATGAAAATGGGAAAACTGGGAAATTTGGCCTTTAAAAAATACACAAGGCCATATATTTCAGCCACTTCCAGTGATACAAAATCAGGAGTATCTTTTTGGGACTGTGTAAAAGCCTTAGATGCAGCACTTTTAACCCTTTATCTGTGCTGGATCAAAGTGACAGCGCTGTTGCATGTACATCTAGTGCCTAGTGGAGAGCTGTGCCTGCATGAGCTTGTGCTTAGGCTCTGTGGGGTGTTGCAGCCATATAAAGTAGCTCCCTGTGGTGTTTGCATGGTGGAATAGTGCATCTGTCTGCACATCGCTGTTGCTTACTGAGGAAGTTTGTTTCTGAAGGCACCTGCTGGGGCTGGGTCAGTGTGCAAGCATGTTCCTGTGCATGCGTGGGCCTATGTGCTTGTCCATCAGTGGTGTGTGTGTGCATCTGCTTTTCTGTGTAGATACTTCTTGCATGTGTTCCCAAGTGTGTCTGTATGTGGCAGAGCAGGGGGGAGGAGGCAGCTTCCTTACTTACTTGGGTGGGAACCATCCTCTGAGCCAAGAGGAGCAAAGAAGGGGCTTGGGGGGGCTTTGCCAGCAGTGTGAATGTGTAATGTGTCATCCATTCCTGCCATACATACACACCCCCACCCCTGTAGCCTGCTTTGCTGCTGTAGCTCCAAGACCTGTTGTTTTTCAGGTCACTGCACTCTCAAACAGATAGCAACTTCCCTGACGTGTGTCACATTACATTGGTTTTGTTTGAAGCCAGCCCCTCTGAATCTGTCGCTAACAATAAGGAATCCTTTCTCACTGCTCCTCCCAAGCCGTATCCTGACATACTCGCTCCTATGGGTCATGTCTCCCCGTGCACATTTGGGGCAGTGGCGGAGGGTTAACTCTGTAGTTGGCACAACTGTCTCCTTGCAAAAATGGAGATTGGGCTGGCATTTAGGGTGGGATTTCAGTGTTGTGCTATTTTAATAGCTGTTCACAGCAATCTATGGAAGATGTTGCCCCAACCACTGCTGTGTTTGACTGGATGGCATCAGGCTGTGTGATGGGCCCCTGTGTGTAGTGATGGGGACAGAGAGAGGGAGAAAGCACTCTGCACCTTTATTCCACCTCCACACTTGGCCATCTCAATGAAACCTTAATTCTCACTTCTCCCTGCTGATGGAAGAACCCAGAAGGACCCTGAGCTCAAAGTCCTGGATGTGCTGGCCAGCCTTCCAACCCCCCTGCCAGTGTGACACGGGTACAAAATGCCCTTGGAGAGGGAGGGAGTGGGGACCATGGAGCTGTTTGTTGGCCCTCACCCAACTGTCTTGCATTTGGCTGATCCTATGGTGAGGCAGATTGGGACCCAGGATGACAGGGTTTATTCCAGGCCTTAGAGGGCAGCTTGGTAGACGTACTGGTTAGACTTGGGTAGGAAAGGGCAAATTAAAGCTAAGATGCTTGGTTACGTAGCAGCTGTGGAAACGGCGATCTTGAAGAGAAGGAAAAGGAAACAGAAGCCAAGAGTCCTGGAATTTATTCACCCTGCCTGGATTGGTGTGCCGTACTTCCTAGGGTACTTCGTGGACTTCACACATTGTTCAATAAGGGTATTATTGCCCAGGCAGTTTTTCTTATTACCATTTGTGTTGGATCATTCAAAGGAAAGGGCTAATGAATAGAAAGAAATTATTAATCTTTTGTTTTCCTTTGGGGAGGGTAGGGCAGGGGAAGCCACAGAAACCTTTGCAGGTGTGAGGAGCTTGGGAGGACTCTGCATACTCAACCCTGGAAGCATTTCAGCCAAGAGCAAATCATTTCCATGCCAGGCATGTTTTCAACATTAGGCTGTTTTGTGCTTAAGTGTCCCTATCCTTCTGCTTTGGACTGTAAACCTCATAGAAGGTTGATGTTTCTGTGTTTGCCCCTAGGGGACAGGAAGCTCTTTGTGGGCATGTTAAATAAGCAGCAGTCTGAGGATGACGTGCTCCGGCTCTTTGAACCATTTGGGGTCATTGATGAATGTACAGTGCTCCGTGGACCTGATGGTAACAGCAAAGGTGTGAACCCCTCTGTGTTGTGCCCTTTCTCCCTGCTCTACAGGTAGTGCTCACCTGCCTCACCACCTGTGCCTCCTTTCCACTGGGGCACTTATTTCCCCACCCCATCTTTCTGGGAACCCTTACCACAGCCAGGCATAGGGAGCAGGGCAGGAAGAGTTGTATGCTGCAAGGAAAGATTGGGATAGACGAGCAGAGACCCAAAGTAGAAGGAGGGGAAGCAGAGCACGATGAGTAAGTAGCTGATTTATTAGGATCACTAGTGAGCCTGTTGGCTCAGTCTGGGTCTGCAATTTGAAATGTTTGTACCCACAATTCGAATACATAGAGAATTTGGGGAAGAGGTAATCAGGGGCAAGGGTGGAGATGGTGACATCATCTATAGAGTATATCATTGAAGCGGCAATTTGAGACCCTGTTTTTTTCCAGGAAAGAGGACTTGGGATGAGCCATCCTTTTTGTTCTCTACTTTCTTGGGTGGCTTTCCTTTGCCCTGCCTGAGATCCAGATACTGTCTCCTGCGTGATGATGCAAGGGGCACTTTAACAGCAGTCCTGTTGCTGCAATCTCCTGTGCTCTTTCTGTCCCTTTCCAGGCTGTGCTTTTGTAAAGTTCTCATCTCACACAGAGGCTCAGGCAGCAATCCACGCACTCCATGGCAGCCAGACAATGCCCGTGAGTATGAGGCCAGGGTACCTACCCTCTTCCTAATCCTCTTCCCATCACCACGTTGCAGTGACTTCCCCTCACTGTCCAAAACCATGACAGGTTCAACTGCAGCTTCCAGCTTGAGGTGTTGCAGGGGGGTGGGGGTGGGGAGGGGTGGGGGTGGGGATGGGGGGTGTGTGTACACATCTGTGCCCTTGTCTTTGGGAAACATCCTGTCTCCTGGGCTGGTGTGTGTATCTACGTCTGTCCAGACTGGTAGTGATAGCACTTGCAGCTTATAGGCTAAATAAAAGAGAGCCAAGAACCAGGCCATGAATTTGTTTTGGAGACAGCTACCTGGAGTAGTTCAAAACTGAGCAGGGTGCAAGCTAACAATTCGGCAGTGTGAGCAGTCAGGACTCCAGTGTCTGAGCACACTCCCCACCCATCTCTTATTTAGGCAGTAGAGGAGGCCTCTGGGGCAGGCTGGGTGTGGATGGGGATGCTTTGTGCATTGTGTGGGGTTGCGTAGCCGCAGCTGTGCCTTCTTGTGCAAGTGGAGCTGCAGTTGCGATCTCATCTCTGACAGTCTTTAACCTGGATTGGGGTATCTTGTGGGCAGGACAGTGCATTGCTGCAGCAGGGGTATTTCCAGCTACCAGGAACGGCTCTGCAAGTCCAGCCAAGCTCATGGCGGTAGAAAGATGGTGCTTGTGGCTGACAAGTGGGTGTTCCTGGCTGCACCATCACCTGGTGAATGTGGCCAGGGATGTGTGCACCCACTTATGCAGCTGTGCAAGGCCTAGAGTGTGAGGGGAAGGGCAGGAGAGGGAAGGGAGGGAGGGAGGGAGGAAGGGATGGATGGATGGATGGAGAAGGGCACAGCCCAGGTTCCAGGCAGCTTCCGAGCACTTTCACACCAATATTTGCTCTTCTGCTCATCTTCCCACTCCTCTCTGCTGCCTGTTCTGCCCCATCCCACCTTGCCTGACTGCTGACTCTCTGGCTGTTCCATGGCCTTTTCTCCCCCTGCCTCCTCTCTCTGTCTCCTCTCTCTGTGCCTAGGGCGCCTCCTCCAGTCTAGTGGTGAAGTTTGCTGACACAGATAAGGAGAGGACCCTCCGTCGTATGCAGCAAATGGTGGGGCAGCTGGGGATATTCACTCCATCTCTCACCTTGCCGTTCAGCCCATACAGCGCCTATGCGCAGGCTGTGAGTATCACGCGTGTGTGTGTGGGGAAAGGCTGCCCTCTTGGCTACGGGGCAACACCATACCTGGGCTGGGAGACCACAAATGGGTCTCTGTAACAAATGCGTGAAAGCTTCCCGGCACCTGGGAGTTGTTCTTGGATTCAGTTTCTCCAGTCAGCAGCCTAGTCTTTGTATGTTTCTCTCCTGGAAGGGGTGACAGGAGAGAGCTGGGACCTTCTCAAAAGTGAGGGTGGATTTCTCTGATGTGGTGTAGACTGGCGGAGGTGTCTGGGAACAGGTCAAGCATGACCCGGTAGCTTTCTGTCTTGTTTTGAGGTCAGCTCAGAGCCATGATTCCTGGGTGATGTCTGCCAGACATGGCAGTCTGACAACTTGTGAACTCTTCCTCTGGGTCTATGGTACAAATGTGTGTGTCTCTGCTTTTGGAGCACCATGAGAGCCCTGGGCCGAGCTTCATGTGTTTATTTCTCTGCTGAAATTCTCAGGAGGGCCCTAATCTCCCTAGTGCTGTCCTTAGCTCCTAGGGTTTTCTCTCTTGGCTAGTGTGACTGTGTGGTTTGGAGGATGCTGGAGAGGGAGCAGTGGGTAGCAGATGGTCAGAGGTGTTTCAGCAGTCTGGCCTCCTCTAGCAGGATTGGCTGTGCTTTGGATCTAAGTGAGAGAACCTCATTGCCTTGGAGCCATAGTGGTGATTGCCATTGATGTTTGAGGTAGGTCCCAAACTCAGCAAGTCCCTAATCAGCTGTGGTGGAGGATCTTCTGGGTCTTCTTGGTGACTGTCACTTTCAGGTCTCTGCTACCAAGTATAAAGCCCATGGAAGGAGGCTCAGAAATTGCTCAAGGCATGAGATATGTTTGTGTCAAACAAAGAATTTGAAAATAGATATTGTTACTGAAAGTAGTTTTCAAGGGGCGGGGGCGCAAATAAACCTGTTCTCATATATGTGGACACCTCTGGCTTCAGTGGCTACTTGGTGTGTCTCCCTTCCATCTACATGACAGAGAAGGAACTGTTTCTCAGTTGGCCATTTCCTCTCAAAGAATTCCCAGAAACTGCCAAATGCCATTTAAGTGTGTGGCAAGTGCATGGAGTAGCGAAAAACAAGAGGCAATACATATGAGGCTCCATACTGTTGGGGAGTTTTGGGAACCAAACGTAGAAGTTGTCCAACACAGATTATTTGATTCTTCTTCTGTAATGAGGCTGCGAACAGCTACGCCACTCTGAGCACTGAGGCTTCCAGCAGAAGAATGGTTTAGAGGGGAGAACTCTTTCTGACCAGACACCAGTATCTCTTGCCAGGACCAGTCTTTTCTATCCAGCCCTGTAATCCACAAGCCAGTTATACCTGAGGTCTAAGGTTGTAACTTAGCTCAGCTGTGGGTCAGCTATGACATAATAATTCTGGTGTATCTTCGGCTATCATGGAGATGGCACTAACTTGGACATGGTAGGATGGTGAAGGAGGCAGGAACAGACCACACAGTGAGGTTATGATGGCAGAAAGAACTTCATTAGCTTATGGTCCAGGATGTGTAAGGAAGAAGAGCAGCAAGACCTCCTGCTAATGACAAGAAGCCAGTCAGACCTAGGCTGTGCTCCTTGCTAATCTGCATCTTCTTTCTCTTCAGTTGTGTCTGTAAATTTGTTGCTTTGTCTCCGATCCTTCACTGGCCTTCCTGCTCTGTGACTTGATTTTGGCTTTCCACGTGACTCAAGAGTCAGCCTGTCTCCCACTCTTTCAGGTTTTTACCTCCTTTTCCTTTTCCTTTTCCTTTTCCTTTTCCTTTTCCTTTTCCTTTTCTTTTTCCTTTTCCTTTTCCTTTTCCTTTTCTTTTTCCTTTTCCTTTTCCTTTTCCTTTTCTTTTTCCTTTTCCTTTTCCTTTTCCTTTTCTTTTTCCTTTTCCTTTTCCTTTTCCTTTTTTTCCTTTTTTTTCCTTTTTTTCCTTTTTTTCCTTTTCCTTTTCCTTTTCCCTTTCCTTTTTCCTTTCCTTTCCACTGGTTTTGGTTCTCTCTCCTTCTTTCTGAGGCACTGACCTTACACCTGATTGTTTCTTCTCTTCTGTCATCCCAGTCTTTGGCCTCCTTCTCCTGGAGGAGAGATCCTAGCCAGTTCTGATATTGCATACAGTGTCCCCATCATGGGGAGAGGGTAGGCACTCTTTGAAATGCCATCTAATATCTCTGGAAGTGAGGACAGAAGGGCGGGATTTTCTTGCTGAATCTCCTTACAGCACCACCAAATGTCCTGCCATGGGCAGCTCTCAGGAGCTGGGACCTCTGGTAAGCCAGGGCTCAAGGGATCTCCAATGTAGTTCATGCTTGCATGGTCCAGGGGTTGGAATAGCAGATGCTGTGCGCAAAGTAACTCTCAGGCCCAGGAGATATAGCTAACAATTATGCTTGTGGTTGGATCAGACTGAGAGGAGTGAGTGCTGCTGGGGTGAACTGGTGCATCACAGGCATTGGTTCTTACATTCACAATTTAATATGCCAACAGCTTTCTCTCCCTGTCCCCATGGGATTTGCTGCCTCGCCAAGCCAAAGCAGTCCCCAGAGTCCCCAGCCTTGGAAGAAGTAGTTTGGAGCCTGGGTTGTTTGGGTTTTGTTTGTGTGGTGGTTTTTTTTTTTTTTCCCCTCAGCTGGATGTTTTAAATTTATATTAATTGCATTTTCCTTTAAAAACTATCTCTAGTTTTTCATATCTCTATATGAAATAATCACAAACTATGTTAGGTCTAAAGTTATTCTAATCTATTCAGATATACAAAATAAGATACTAAAAATAGTCAAACAGTATGTGTTAGCTGATACAGTTTGTAAGAAAAATTCTCATACTTATTTGGGAAATATGATGGGCTAAGCGTCTGGAAGCAGTTCAATTCAGTGCTTAAACCAGCTTTTGATCCCAGGTGCCTCCTCCGCAAGTGAAAAGTGAGTATTTCCTTCATTTCAGTTTATTCAATAAGTTGAATTCAGTGATTAGTTAAGATGGATAAGAGGACAAGAGGAAACAGTCTCAAGTTGCGCCAGGGAAGGTTCAGGCTGGATATTAGGAAGAACTTCTTCACTGTAAGAGTTGTTAGGCATTGGAACGGGCTCCCCAGGGAGGTGGTGGAGTCACCATCCCTGGAGGTGTTCAAAAAACGTTTAGATGTGGTGCTTCAAGACATGGTTTAGTGGGTTTAGTGGGCATGGCAGCATCGGGTATACGGTTGGACTTGATGATCTTTGAGGTCTCTTCCAACCGTAATGATTCTATGATTCTATGGAATCAGGGAACTGAGCGGGAGCTGAAAAAATAATTATCAATACAAGAGAGGCCTGAAGTCTTAAAAAAGCAGCCAGTGCATTTACTAACTGCTTATAATGCTTGAATATTTCTTGTATTTCATAAACCAGTTAGTTCTAAACACAAAACATAGTTGGTCCACCA
>NW_009598285.1:0-1156 GCF_000690535.1 Cariama cristata | reverse complement strand
AAACATAGTTTCCCCCCCCCCCCCCCCCCCCCCCCTTTTCTTTCTTGCTTAGGATTCATTATGGTAATTTTATTTAAGTAATGAAAACCATTTCAGAATGCTCATTTGGTGCATGTGCAGTCGGATGCAGGTCTTGTTCCAGCCAGAGCCTGGCACAGAACAGGCATTAATGAGAAAAAAGAGAATCAATATTCATCTAGTAAATAAGAAATGCATTGGTTCCTGCATCCTTAAATGGGGACAGTGTGAATATGGGACTAGGAATATGTGCAGACTGCTTGCCACTCTTCCTTAGCAAAGTTTTGTCCTCACAGGAAGGCCACATTTTGCTGTAATCCTGGCTCAGGGTGAATGGTTCCCAGTAATGTGAGTCCTACTTCAGGGGAGTCACTCCAAAGACAATGTGGGGGCAAATAGATGAGATGATTTCAGGACACTTGCTTTCTGGAGTCAGGCGGTAGTGAACTTGTTTGCTGTCAGTCAGTCCTGCCTGCAGAGACCCTGTTTCGTGGTGTGCCTGGGAGTGTCCCACCTCTGCCCCAAAAAGGGCTCTCCCTTATCCCAGCACTGCCCTGCAAAGTCATTCCACCCCAGCTGCTTTGCTTTCGCCAACTTAGAGAGGTAGCAATGCCATGAAATTAGGCAGTTCCTCATCTTTTTACGCAACAGCAGTAATCAGCTTCTGTGTGGAGGAAACTGAGAGAAGGTTTAGCTAGCCATGAACTTTTCAGTTACCAGATTCTCCAGATGAGACGTGGGCCAAACTGGCTTACTGACTCAGCCATTTGTGGATGAGGCAGGTTACTTGAGTGGTGTGTATTTACGTTGCAAAGCAGACAGACAGTGTGATACAGTTGTAGTTAATGTAAGGAGGATTTGTATTTTCTTGGTTTTTGCCTTGTCCCACCCCTCAGCTCCTCCTGTGGAATTGTAGTTTCCAGAGAGCCATGGCTGTGCCTCCCCTGGTCTTCTTGCTTGATGGTGAAGAAAAGGCTTATAAAGGGGCATCCAGAACTACGTCTTTGTTGCCACTGCACTCTGAGAACATTCTGATTTAATCTTATACTCCAGAGCACCAACTGATGGCCAGATAGGACCAGAAGGATTTTTTTCTTCTTCCTCCTAACCCTCCTCCCAACCTCGTGTCCCCCCCTCC
>NW_009598284.1:0-1205 GCF_000690535.1 Cariama cristata | reverse complement strand
CAGGTGTAAATATAGAAAGATAAATATATATAAAAAACTATAAATATCAGGTTACAGAGAGGATTAAAACCAGCTTTTTTGCACTATGCATTCATCACGGTGCTACCTGGGATGGTGGGCAATGTGCAGACCCCTCTGAAAATTAACAATTCCCCTGTACCCAGAGGATATAAGTCTGGTGTGTACCCAGTATCCAAAGGGCGAAGGTGGACTCTAAGCTGTTGGGTTTTTTTCCAGACTGCTCGTCTACACGCTCCTATCTCTCCCGAATAGATATCTACTCCGTTGTGATAAAGCCGGTTGTTTTGCTCGAGTGGTAACGTGCAGCAAGGCTTGGGGGTACTTTGTCCCTCAGCAAAGGGGAGTGCGCCTGAATTCAACCTCATCTCTGGGCAGTTAAACGATCTGCAGAAATCCTTTTTTATAGAGCTCGGTGGTTCAAGGTGCTTCCGCCGGGAGCAGAGGGCCCTCCTCGCGCTCCGCGTTCGGCACCAGGAAGTCCCCGCGGCAGCCTTGACCGCGAAAGCGTTTGCTCCGTTCGTAAACAGCCTTAGAAAATGCTCTGCGGACAGCGAATAGTTTGAGTTAGAAGTTAAAATCAGAAGTTAAAACACCCCTGAACGCTCTGGCGGATTCCCGTCCTCACGAGCTCTCAGCGAGATGCTCTCTAACACGCGTCTCCCTGCAGAATCCAAGCACCAAGCTTGTATTATAAGACAGACCTGGGAAACATCACCACGTAAACAAAAAGTCCCCAAAAGCCCGGGATAAAGGCAAAGGGGACAGGGGTGAGACAGCTACCGGTGCTTTCTGAGAGGCAATGATGACACAGTGGAGTGTCACCTCAGGGGAGGTTCCCCCTGAGGAATTGACTTCTCCGCTGTCCTGCTGGGTAGCAGCCTCTGCCCCTGGGTCTCTCCCTCTGCGCTGCTGCTAGGTATCTGTTGGAGTTACGGCTTTCTGGGGTCAGATAGGAGGGTGCACCGACAACGTGAAGTGAGCAGCAGACAACGCTGTCAGATAATAAGGCTGTTGTCTTAAATGTAAGATTCATATCAGATCAAATTAAATTTAAAAGCTCCAATTTCCAATTAAGCTCCTGCTGTGTCTCCCAGGCAATGATGGATCCAAGCCCTGGGCCTGCTTCTCTTCAGCCTACTTCCCTAAGCCTTTCCGATACGGAAGGTTGTCTTCTGGGTGAGCTC
>NW_009598283.1:0-17421 GCF_000690535.1 Cariama cristata | reverse complement strand
TTGCCCAGAGAAGCTGTGGATGTGTTCAAAAGCCAAGGCTTTGAGCAACCTGTTCTAGTGGAAGGTGTCCCTGCCCATGGCAGGGGAGTTGAAACTAGATGATCTTTAAGCTCCCTTCCAACCCAAACTGTTCTATGATTCTATGACTCTATGATTCTATATTACTTGAAGAGCTAATTATAAAAAGAAACAATCTACCATACAAACTTAATGCCCCTGGGATAGGTCATTTTGAACTATGTCAAATTTTCTTGAACGTGTTAATTTGTTCACCTGTTTTATCCAGACACTTGGCATGAAACGTTTTTGGAAATTTCAAATTTTTCCCAGTTTTTGGTACTACCTGTCTACAAAAATGTTATTTATTTATTTGTTTGTTTGTTTGTTTGTTTTGCTGCCTGTCTCCAAAGATATAATCCCAATTCAGGAAAAGAAAGAGTCAAAATATTGACTGAAGCAGTACCAACAGAAACACAGAGTATATTGCTTGTGGTTGTAAAAACGCAGTTTTATTTGGAGAAAATGCAACTCTGCTAACTCTGTGGAACTACACATCTGTCTAAGCATTTATAAAGCTGTTCCCATACCTCAGAGAAAGATTGCAACGTGGCTTACTCACTGAAATAGAACAAATATGTCCTGGAAAATTGTATTAGAATAGCCCAGATGGAGATTGTCAAAATATAAATCTTTGTAAGTAACTGATATACATCTCAGGGAAAAAAAGAAACAAACAGCACATGTAGGCCACTGCTAATGAATCATATTATTCATAATGCTGTTAATGACTCAGGCATGGATACCTTGTGTAATTAAATTATAAGGAAGCATAGTTTAAGCAGATGGAGCTTGTCAGAATTTTAATATGCTGCAAACTCCATTTCATACTAGAAACAAGACTAATTGTTTTGTCAAGATTTATATTCTAGTACTATTTTATATATTACAATCCAGCATTTCAGACTTTATCTTGACAAAGAGCTATGTCCTATGCACATCAGCCTGAGAGTTGTTCAAATGACATTTCTTGATTTATTTTTTTTTTGTTTCAGTGACATCTCCCGAATCCTTAGTTTAGCCTCCATTTCTGCATTCATCATAACATGGATAGGAATAAAAGGGTTATTCCAAAGAGCTGCACCACCTTCCAGCACAGAGACCCCCAGGAAGTACACGAAATTATTCTGATAGACCTCCAAACACCATGCTAGATACACAAAACAAAAAGTGCTATTAAGCAATTAGGAAAGGTAGACACCCAGTTGTGTCCCACTTTTTTCTAGATAGACATAACTGAGTAAACACCAAAAAAAGTCTCCGACAGCCCTTATTCCTTGGTGTCTGCAATTTGCTGTCAGTACTTGCCTGGGGCTGGGTGTGAGTTGAAGGTAAGAATCCATGAGTCCCTTCTCCATGGATGCCTAAGTGTAGGACAGTGATTTCCCTTCACTAACCTGTAAGAGAGAAAAATCACTGCCTGGCTAAGGACACATAACAGCTGTAGCAGCAATTTTTGGATTGAAAAGGAAATAATATTTTTGGTAAATGTGTGTCCTTTCAGGCTTCCTTTTTTGTCCTGTGTCCTATTTTCGATTGATAGTCTTAGAGTTCATGAAAATAAAGACACTCAGTCTGGAAGGAGTATTCAAAAAGGATTGCTGCGTAGAGGCACTCAAGGTGTTTTACACGGTCCCTGTCCATGGGCAGACCTCCTCTGGCCTCCTGTACATTACAGACCTTTACATTTCACCCACGTACCTCTACACAGAATCCAGAAAAGTAATGTAAAATATACCATTCTTATTCTCAAATAAGGGACACTGAAGTGTATCAGTACTGAAGACTCTGGAGGAGACATGATTAGTTGGGATATTAGGAGATCTAGGACCTACACTTAGAGGAAGGCAAAACCCACTATCAACACAACTGACACTAGTAAAATTCTTACTAGGAACATCGCTTTGACCTTTTGTCTATGGCTGGCCATCCAAAAGCACCCCACACCTGCTTGTGCTTGTGTCTGAAAAATGGAGAAATTTAGAAGTGATCCTCAGCTAATTCCTTTAGGACTCACATATGCTATGAAAACGTTTCATTTGCCTTTACTAACTCCTACCTTATTGATGCTAAAATGGAAAACAGAAATATCTACTGAAGAATTCTTCCTTTTCTACGTCACCACTTAAAGGGTTACAGTCTGTATGTAGCAATGATCTATATGCAAAACCTGGCTTGGAGGGTTTTTTCCCTGTTATTTCTAATGACTGTTTATTATCTTTAATCCTGTTGGGGATTTCCAACTCACTGCTAACTTAGCTTCCCCAGCCAGTTACTTCCCTTTTCAAACTCTTAATCTATTTCCTTTGTCATGATACCATAGCCCTCTGTATTCTTTAAACTAGGATAGTTTTTCAGCCAATTTTGGAATCATGAAAAACTAATAGAGCATTTTAAAAAACTGCTGTCTTTGTACGTCTCACTTTTAAATATACACCCCCAGGCTATGCTGCCAGCAGCTCCATAAGCTTTGGACCATTTCTTTTGGAAGGCACAAGTCTACGTGATCTGAGTTTGGGTCAAATCTGGTGAGATAATCAGACAGGTTCCCATCAACCACCACCTCACTGTACACTGCTCCCTTTGAAATCTTGACTCGGAGTCATTATAAGAAGGTCATTTCTGAATACTGAAAGGATGTCTATGTGGTATTTTTGCTGTGTTACTGTGAGACATATTTAATAAGGTGTCTGTCTGATGCTGCTTCACATGACATTTTCAGAAGCTGAAAAGTGTGGTTTTATGTGAAACCACCATATGGTAAGCACCATCAGTGTTTTGTTGTCAAATTCAGAGGACATTTCATATAAATTCCCACAGGATTTAGTCTTGAGTTCAGTTCTATTCAATACTTCCTTAATAGCTTGCATGATAGAATAAAGAATGCACCCGTACAATTTGCGGATGGCAGCTATGAAGGACTGCGAGAGCTTTGAAGTTAGAATCAAAATTTTGAATTGGACAAATGGCACAAGAGTCACAGTGAAGCAACCCAGCCAAGAACAAGGGCTGTGCTGTGCTTTTAAGAAGGAAACATCGGAGTGTCATGTAGAAAACCGGAACATCCTGATGCAGCGTGGTACGGGGTTAAGCTGGGTACGACAGTTAGTAAGAGATGTTGCAGAGTGCACACAGAGCAGTACAATTCCTTATGTAGGACATGGGAAAGGATCCCAAGGGATCAGGAAGATTGTTCCCCTTCTCAAAAGGAGGACAAGCTAATCTGGAGATGTGAGACCATTCATTAATGCAGATTTTCACAGTCTCGTCATGTAATTTATTCCTCCTCCTTTCTTCCCCCATGTAAAACTCACAGTATACAAACCTAATGAAATCAGAAATAATTAATATTTACCCATTATGTTTTGGGATCTCTGAGATAACTTTAGGAAGTTCTTCTTCTGTCTCTCTGACAGCAGTATGTCATACAGTTTGCAAACCTTGGTCCTAAGGCACATCACTGCTCTCAGTGAGTCCCAGGTGTGCTGGGAGTTTTCTCCCTGTGAGGCTCTACGTCCCTGACCTCTAAGTCTCCTTCCCCCTCCTCCCGAAACATAGGGTTTCAACTCTTCAGTGCTTTTTTTTGGTTGCCTAGCCCACAGATTGCTAAGACATGTCTAGCCAGGACATGCTTATAAATCATCCTTGTTTGGAGGGGAAGCTGTGCATATATTGTACTATTTTCCTGGGTTTT
The DNA here is from genome assembly GCF_000690535.1 of Cariama cristata. Classification (NCBI taxonomy): domain Eukaryota; kingdom Metazoa; phylum Chordata; class Aves; order Cariamiformes; family Cariamidae; genus Cariama; species Cariama cristata. The sequence goes on along the minus strand of NW_009598283.1, from coordinate 13,670 downwards.
GGTGTTGTTTTGTTGTGTGGTTTGTTTTTTTTTTACTTCCACATCTCTTAATTAAATCACGCATTTACATAAAAAAGTCTTACAGTCCAAGGCATAATCACCTCACTGTACCAAGCAAGTCACAGCCTGCACTTAGATTATTACATAGCTATTCTATATTAAATTATATTCACAGCTATTAAAGGTGAAAGAAAAAGCAGTATTGAGGAACACGTAGCTACTGCAGGATGGCAATAGCCTCACAGAGGTATTACAAGATCCACAAGGTCATTTGCAATTCACCATGCCTAATTAAATTGTTCTCGATGTTAACAGCTGAAAAGCCATTCAAAGTAGTTTATGTATCAGCTTTGTTAAGTAGACTATTAGCTGTATGGGGGTATAAGCAAATAATATGCAAGGGAAAATTCCTCACATCTTAAACAATCAGAACATGATCTAAAGAAAAGCTAATTATAATGCTTCCTTTTTGTGCTAGTTAACAGATTTCATATGGGGAAAATAAACTTTACCATGCCAACTTAGGGGACCTGACAAAGCCAAAGCAACTTTTGTCCTGTTACACCTCTGAAGAGAAGAGATTTGTGTGGCTCTTGTTCTTTCTCATTACAGCCCAGGAGGCTGCCTGGAACCACAATCTAATAGTGGAGCAAACCAACAAAATCCAAGCTTTTAATGCTGGTCGTGTGAACACACAAAAATACCATTTCCATCACTACATCCTTCTTCCTCTGAATGCATTAATGTACTTTGGAAAAATGTATAGGGAACTCCAAAACGATAGGAATATTAAAATTCAGCTGAACCCTGAGGAGACCAGGCTGTACATTTGATTCACTACAACACCACCCTAAAGTTTAACTCCCTTCTTATGCTCTGCTCATGGCAGCTGGAAAGAATAATTTTCTTTGACTGGATGCTTTTTTTCAGGCATTTCATTTCAGTTGAATGAAAAAGTGTTTCTCCAGAACTGAAATTGTCTCTGGGAATTTTACCCTTCTCCTAATAAAAAAAAGATGATCTTATTGAGATATTTACTTTCAGGTCACTGAGAACTGAAATAGAATATTTTTATTTTTTTCATCCCTGTCTTGGTCTATGCACCACTTCTACTGCACCAAATCCCTAAAGTCTCACCAAATTCCCAGGCACATGATTTTTCCTCATTCCTGCCAAGAGAACCTGTATTTCTCTGTCGGTCTCCCAGCCCCTCTGTGGGCAGCTGGGGAGCGATTCCCGCCTGCCGTGAGATTGGTATGCGGAGCTTGTCCTCACGGCAGGCCTGGAGCCAGCAGACTGCTTTCCACCCAGGTGACCTCAATAAATTTATCCACTGAACTGCAATTAAAATGAACTAAGTAATTCTGCTCTAAACCAAGACATTTAGACCATCTCAGTAGACGGTATTGGGATATTCAGTGTGAAAATGCTAGAGATTCATAAGTTTGCTTTGTTTTACACAATGCAGAAAATTAAATGTCTCCCTGACTGAAAAAAAAAAGTCACTTTGTCCACACTATTTCCCTTCTTTATACGAGTCACGGTGATGCAGGAAAGGAAAGATGTGGTGGAGAAGTCCAAATCCAATTGTCCATTGACGTTAGTGCATATTGTAACTTCTGTAATTATTCAATATGAGCTGTCCATTTGAGAAGAGAATAATAAATGGATAAAGTATAGAGATTAAAAATAATCCAATAAGCAATTATTAACCAAACTCTGACCAGTCTGCTGTTTGTAGTTTTACCTCTGGTGTCTGGAACCAGCATTTCTTTAAAGAGGTACAAAACATGTTCTAAAAATGAACCCCAGTTTTTATTCTCTTTCCTAAGTAACAATTCACTGTCTTTTACAACCAGTGGTAGGACTTCAGGAGTTTACATCTGCAGCTGTTCACTGCAGCTCCACAACCTCATCTGACATAATTCAAGGTAGCGTTTGTGACTTCAGTGGAGCCGTGCACATTTACACTGCCTGACAGTCCTGCTTGCACACTTTTGTGAAGGTCTGAGCATTGAAATCCTGCAGAATCTGCTACCGTTTTTCCTTTGCCAGCCCCCTCCTCCTCCTCCTCTATGCTTCTGAGACTGTGTAGCGTGTAAGGGAGAGGGGAGCATCCTCTGCTGCCTTTGACGTAGGATTTCTGTGCCAGGCTGTGCCCAGCATCGCGTTCAACTGCTGGCTCTACATCACAAGCTGAGGCAATGCACAAATCCAGAGCTGCTGAATTGATGGCTCGGATGGCTCTTTAGCTGTGTAAATGCTAAAATAGCTGTGGCAGTTAGAAAATGCCAAACCCAGTGATACACTGTCTACTTCTGATTTATCCAGGATATCGCTCTTAAAGACTTGAACGGGCTTTGTGGAGGTATTCTGCAACATTCACCAGGGTGCCACATCTGCACATGAGGCTGCCTTTTGCACGTGTCAGGGTAGAAATCCCGTCTTTGAGAATATCCCCTGAAAACACAGCCCTGTATGCAGGGATCTATGGACTGTACATCACTTCACTGGCATGAAGGACGCTGTAAGAACATGTGAGCTAAAAGTGAACTGGTTAATGTTAACACGTCAGTTTTCCATTTTCATGTGGTCTCATTTTTGACATTGTAAAGTGTGATTTGCGCCTCATCTGATTTCACAGCCTCTTGGATCTTCTGGAGAAAAGAAAAAAAAAAAAGTTTCTTGAACAGTTCTGTAATCTCAGACTTGCGGAGGCGCTGGTGGAGTGGGCTCTTTATTGTGTGCAATATGAGGAAAACAGCACACAGCCTATAGCTGCTCTCACCCCTGACAGCCGTGACTTCACAAGGCACTTCACTGGTTGTGTTGAGTGTATTCAAATGCCATTTTCACCTGAAAATGACTAAGCAGACTCTATATAAATTTTAAAGTCAGGGTTACTGCCCTACATACGTGGCTGGCATCAGCACTGTCTCTCCACAGAGAGAATTTCTTGTAGCACGGTTAGGAAAAGCTGGAAGTGTTAACCATCAGCTGCCCCCCATCAGTCCCTGCGGGTTGCTCGTTGGTCAGAGCCCCAGCCCTATCCCACACAAGTGCAAGAAAAGAAGCGCACACAGCAGCATATGTAATGAGTAGAGACCTCATTAAGAATTAGGACACCGAATTTGCAGAAAACTTGAAGTACTTATTCATGCTTTCTTTGCCTAAGCTCAAATTCATTGTGAACCTGGAAAGGGAAACTGGACAAGTTTACTGACAAGAAGGAAGTCTCTGCCTCTCAATGAGCTGTTGGAAGTGGGATGAGTAACCTGGAGAAGTAAGTAGTTATTCTCTTCCCTGAACATCCCTTTTGGTCTCTGTCTGAGATGGGATAGTGTGCTACATGAGCTACTGCTCTGAAGCAGTACATCATTTCTTAAACTTTTGGTGTTATGCAGGGATGTATTCATATTGCAACACAGTTAATTGAGTGGGAAGGGGAGAGGGAGAGCAACAAATGCAAGTGCATTCCTCTTAATTCCAGTACACTGCCATGACATGCTTAAATAGTAAATCTACTATTTCCATATTGTCTATACGTGGAGCAGGGAGAGTAGCAGGAGCTCCTCTGGACTCCGACCCAGCTCTGTGCTGCAGTGTATCTCCCAGCAAGGGATGAGCTTACATTTCTGTAAGGGCAGGGTTGGAGGGTTTACATATATGTGCAAAAAAGAATCAATTTCTAAAGTTGTCAGCTACACCAAAAACCTTCTACGGTTGTTCTGCACCAGAGACAAGTGAGCAAAACAAGGTGCTAGTGCCTGGCTTGGCCAAGGTTCCTCTGGGGCAAAACCAAGGCATAAGCAGCTGAAGTTGATGACACTATGCAGGTTTATATGCCTAAAGGCGCTGGGTTGCTACCTGTGGAACAATACAGGCAGCCAAAGTCATGCAGCTCCTTGTACTTACTCTAAGCATTAAATCCAGCCTTACTACTCTCTAAATTACATGCTAGACAGGCTTGTTTTTAACCAATCTCTGTGTTTAAAGTAGAACTCAACCTCTTGTCCCCATCCTCTGGCTACTTATGTTCCAGGTGAAGCGACTTTATGCAAGGAACTAACTGGGATTTGATGAGGGAGATGGACACCAGCCAGGGCAGGAGACCAAAAGCTTACCTGCCATGGCTCTTTGGTTAGCTTGGCGGCTAGTGACTTGCTGTAGCTTTGCACAGGATCTCTTAGCCTCCATGGCGAGACACCACATTGTTTTCATGTCCTCACCCCAAGCCCATCGTCCTGTGGAGCTGGTAAGGAGCCCACTGCCACCTCCCGACACCTCCCAGGCTGTAAATGGTGGGGGTTGGCTCCCATGCGCTGCATCCGCCGTGAAAAATGAACTTTCAAATAAAGAAGAAATGCAGTCCTATAAATCTGTTGAGGAAAGGGAGAGGAATATACTTTGCACGTGCTTTGGTTGTAGAATAAGCGATTCAGCCACAAAGCTTTTCTTCTAAGAATAAAGCAGTCAAAAAAAAAAAAGATGTGCAGAAAATGCCTGCAAAGGCACAACTGAGACTTTTTCAGCTCGGTGCTGAGTGATGTGCCAGGTCACCAAACCTCCTCTCCCCTGCCATGCAGCCCTGCTCTCTGGCACGCCGGGGAGGTCAATCGGCCCGAGCTGCCCAGTGGCAAGGACCCAACTCTCACGCTTTGCACGGAGCAATGCATCGCCCGGCAAAACACACCGCTCTCTTGAATGCCAGGATGTGCCATTTTTCAGATTGTTCAGAGGAAAGGGAAACTGCCTTAATTTCTGTGCTATTTCACCCATTATATTTATTGTTTCTTGCTGTGCTCATTTATTACAGATGCATATTGTGCCTTGAAGTTGATTTTCTCAGCAATTCATCATTCCTGGAACCCTAACTTACAGCCCAAAGCTTGCCTCATCGGAATTGCTTCTCTTTGGTTATTGACTTCACTTTTAGCTACAGTTTTTCAACCAGGCCAGCGCTCTGACTGCCTGATCATCCCCGCGTGCCTTAGCACGTGGCCGTGTTGCAGGGGAGAAGAGGTCTGGAGGCTCTGACTCATCAATCAGCACTGAGCTGGAAAGGGGCATTTATGTCTTTGCAGAAGTCTCATTTGCTGCCCGTATTCTTTGAGTGCAGTATCTTCAGGAGAAAAATGTTCTTTTTAGATGGTCAGTCAGGAATTATAGCTTCTTACCTTACCTGAGTGCTCTTTTTGTACTTCTCTATGTTTATTCCTTCCTTTTGAGGATGGGTAGAGCAGACATTCAGTGAGTAAAACACTTTCCATAGGAAACTGTAATGCTAGCCTGAACGCCTGAAGCGCTCTGCATTCATCCCCAGTAATACCTTCCGCTGCAAGTGGCGTATCTCCCCTGGGCTAGCAACAGCGCAACCGTCAGTTTGCAAGTAGATTTCAGGGGAAATTTAGCGCTTCCTGTCCAAAACTGTGATTCTGAAAATGGTTCAGCTGTTACTAAATGCTGAAAGTGTCTAAAATCCATCAGTCTGCTTTTTTGTTTTTAAAGCAGGACTAGCTGTCTTTATTGTGTAAGTCAAAACAAATTCTGGGGGAAAATAGTTAAGGAGTTTGGTTCCATCTTTACACATAAAAGTAGTTACGCCTTTTTTTTTTATTTTACTTGACTCAAACAAAATTGACCTGTAGTCATGTCACTTCATAACTAGCCTGGTAGATTTTCTCAGCCTGTTTAGGTGACCTCACCCCATGACTGGCACTATGCAGTTGCAATTCCACATCGTTCTCACCCACAGCACGGGAGGGACAGTCAGAGAGGCTTTGCAGGACGGGCAGGACCGATGGGTGCTGGCATGCCTACAGTACCCTGGGCTTTATCCCTGGGGCTGCCCAGGTGCAGGGTGTGCAGGCACAGCTCGGAATATGAATGACCCCAGGTACTGCAGCACCTCAGCCCTTCAGAACATTGCCCAAAATAGCAATTATAGCTATCTATTTTAGATAAGAAGATGCCCATACAAAAAAGCTAGAGATACAGTTTCTTCTTTTTGTGGAATAATTTGTCAAATCTCCACTGAAGGCAAAGCAGTGCTGTTGATCGCCCTGGGTGCTTCACTCAGAACTGGTTATTTCACAGAAACATCAAAGCTACTGATCCCTGGCCATCTGCTCTCTGGAGGCCTAGGCTGGCCTGAATGCTCTGCTCAGCTTCTAGCACAGGTCAAGATGCTTTAGGTGATGGCGGGTGCTTATTAGCCTGCTGGGCTGGGAGCAGAGTTCATCAAGAAAGTGTGTTTCAATTTTAAATATGTTGGGTCAAAATATCTGTTTCTTAAAAACAAATAAAAGCAACAACAACAACAAAGTCACTTAAAACCAGTTGGTACCTAAACTATGAAAGTCGTCATTGGAATAACTTGCTTTAGTTCTGAGAGTAGAGTCCAATGAACTTTTTTTCCCTTTCATTCACTCAATTTCTATCCTGCACTATCCAACAAGGAAATGTTGGATAACAGGAAGACAAAAATTATTAAAAAAGGATCATTTTTGTGTGACTTCTTCTTAGACTTGATTGATCTAAGGTTGAAGAAGAAAGTTTCGTCCTTTGAAACCAGAATTACCAACTATAATGAGAACTACGCTGGTATTGGACTGTGGAGTCTTTGTGACAACTATGTTTTAATTTCAAATTAAAATTCTGCCTATTCTCCCAAAGTTTTGCCCACAAGTCTCCTGCACACCACCATCAGCATGTTCCCTGAATGTTACCTTGCAAACCTCAACACGTGGGAATTACTATGAAATAAAAATAAGCTTGGGCTTGTTCACATCCACCTGCTGTTTTCAAGATGAAAACACATAGGAAAACAATTTAGAGTGTCAGAACACTTTTTAATTAAAAAAAAATTGCTTTTATGGAAGCCTATAGCATCAGCTGAATTGTGATCCAGAGGAGAAACATTATGGTTTAGACTTACTAACATCTCCCGTACAGCACAATACTGTTAAATACCTCAGAGGCCCTCCAGGAATCTAATATTCTCCAATCAACTAAAGCAAGCTAATTCAATGCAGCAGCATATGTCAGGCCTTTTTTATAAATGTTTCCATGATTTAGACCTTTTTATATACTATATCTAAATTGTCAAATATTTCAAAGTTCTATTTTCTTTACTTTTGTGATTTTTTTCCCCACGGACTTACTGAGACTTTTCCTGCAACTAGAAAAGATTTATTTTGGTCTTCCCCCAACCTTTTGTCGCTTACCAGGTTTCAATATTTCTTTTGTATGTTTGAAAAAAGTACCATTGGGATAGATAAATGCCTTTGCTGACATACAGTGGTTCATCTACAGCTGCAGCAAAGTGTGTGCATCGCTCCAAGTCCCATTAACAACTCCGCTTCAATGAGCAGCAATTTTCGGTAGTCAATCATGACTTCCCAACTTTTAACTAAAACTCAGGTAAAAATATATATATTTTTCCACTGCAACAAAGCTAATCCTGTGGAAAGGACTGGGAGGGTCCTTCTTTGTTGAGTCCTGCTCATTAGCCCTGCCTTTGCCACTGGTGACATCCTCTTCAAGATGTCTACAGACTGCAAACAACCTCCCTATAACTCTTTAAAGCCTTTCATGTCTCTGCCCAGCAGGTCTTGTTGTCATCTACCATCACTTTTGCTCTCTCAAGCAGCATTGCATGTGGGTCAGCTGATCCCACGGCTGTGTCCATCCATCCTTGCAGCCTGACCTGATCCACGGAAACATGTGGTGAAGGCACAAGCCTTCCCCAAGCTCATGCCTGAGATGCAACCCTACTGCAACAACAAGATGAGTCTGGCTACCTACTCCTTGCTCATCTACCAAGAAGGACGTCAGGAGTCAATTAAAAGTAAAATGTTTTGAAGTATCCTGAGCCTTCAGAGTGTACAATTGCTATCCACGAATACGCAGTTGCACCGCTGCCCCCACCTATTCCCAAATGTGCCTGCAGGACCTCATCTGTGTTTTCACCCCAGCCTCCCACCATCCACGTTGCCAAATTAGTGCTTACTCAAGTCAGGCTTTAAGCCTGAAAACATTTGCGTAATATGTAATGTCAAGTGTAAGTACTCCACTGACATGACTGGATATGCTGTTGTATTCAGTCACACTCTGGTGTAGGATTTGCTTCAGAGCTTCTCAGTTTGGGTAGTTTAGGAGTGGATATGTTTCCAACCTCACTCATGGATGGGGCAAAACTGAGAAAGTGTGCTTACATCAGTAGTATTTCAGTTTATTGGAATATAATTTTCAGTCTACTCCAAACACCCTTGTGACGGCTTCCTCTTCAACAGCTTTGTCTGTGCTCTATTCAAAACCAGACAGTTTTTAAATTCCGGATTTTCTCGAGAAACACACCTTCTGCCCGATGCTGCTCAGTGCCAGTTCAGCTGCGTTTAGAAGGGAGTGCTGCACAGGGGAGTGCATCTCTTTCTAAATCAATACTATAAAGCATAAGAAATATTTCCAGCCATAACTTTCTGCCAAATCATATCCTCAGACTGGCAGGGTTTCCGAGGCATGGACACTCACCAGACCTGGACAACTTCGGGCTACCAGGATCTGAGTGAGTACAGTGAATCTCTAAACTGTAGGAAGGCTACCAAAGACTCCCATTAGCACTGAAACTGCTTTGACTCAGAACGATCAATAACACTTATTTGCAACTGTTTAGAGTACATTATTTGCATTTGTGAAGGTAATGAAAAAACTATTGAATTTTAATTAGCATTTTCTGGCTCTTCTGGGAGAACTCTGATTCAATCCACAGATACTTTCACTATATATCAAGACAACATTGTGGGCAAAATTCAGAATAATTTCTGACATTTTACCATTACAAAAAACACCTCCAAAGCATAGATTTCCATAAACTACCCACTGTCACAAGTCATTACAGAAACATAATAATGGGTCTATTGTACTATCAGTTGTTTTGTCATTTTAAATTTCTGGTAACTGTTGAGAAGAAAAATTAAATAAATAAAATGACCGATTTTCTTTTATAAAACCACCTTTAGTTGTGAAAATGATTTTTTCTACTGCACATAATAACATTTAGCTAAATAGATCAGCTGTTTCTCTACCATATGCTCCAGAATAAATAATTGTACTAAAAGTCTATGTAAATGTTTTAGATAGAAAAATATATAATGGGAAATAATAAATACTGCTAGTCAGAATGGTCACATAATGTAGGATTGTTATTCAGCTGATGAGAATGAGTGTACTATGAACAGGATTTTCAGGTAAGAAAGGTAGGTAGAATAATACACAGATATTTTTTAATAGATCTTAAAAAAAAGCAGCAAGGTTGTGTTCACAGGAAAAGTGAAGTGCCTCAGTTGCAGTGAATGCTATTCATGTGTAGACAGAGTTGAGACATTCAGATTCCTTAACTGTTAGTTTCCCTCTTTCAGTCCATTTATATCTTTAACTGTTCTCGGCTCTACACTCCAAGTGGGTTTTAATTTTTGTTTTAAAAACTTGTTTCCAGACTAGGAATAAGTACGAAAACACTTTTTTATTGATCATAATCACTTCAGTGATGAGAGTGAAGCAAAGATTTGGACTCATCAAGAATCAATCTCAACTTCTGGCAGGAAAGACATGACCCAAGTGAATCTTCAAAATAGCAACCTGCTGTGCCCAGCGTGGAAGGTCTCCAAGAAGAGCGAGCTTCAACAAAGGTAATGCGGTCCTTGTTCAGTTCTTAGTTTAGGAGATCAAGCCCCTTTCATTCCAACCTGGATGGTTATTTAGAAGCTGGCAAGAATAACTGATGCTCTGTGTGTGTGTGTATGGCTCTTCAGAATCAGCAAATATATTCCTATATAGGAAGTTAAACGAGAAGAAATAGTGGTGAAGTCCCTGTCTGAATCACTTGGCCACACAAAGAACAGGTGTTCTGAGAAATAATCTAATCTGAAGTCTAGCACTGCTTTGGAACTGCGAGAAAATATAATCAAAACCGTGAAGCTAGATGTAAAATGAGATGAGTGTGACAGGTGATTGCCAAACACAGCTCATGCCAGCAAAATGGAATAGCTTTTCCTGTAACAGCTAATTTTATAGGCAACAAAAACATGGTAGGGCCCATATGTTGGGATTTCAGTGTAGTGTTTACTGCAGTGACACATTACTAGTCAATTTGGAGATCACAGCATAAATTCAAGAAGACAGGATTACGTATATAAAGAATACAGTAATATAATCTCCATGGCCATGGGAAAGGACTTAATAGCTCTATCTCAAACCAGAGCAACTCTGTGGCCACAGATCCTGTGGTCCTCACAGAGACCCCACTGGGTAGGGATGTTTCTAGGCTCACTCTGGGTTGCTCTGAAACCTGGTACCTGATGAAACAGCAGGTCCCTAAAAGAAGAAACTTTGCAAAGCGATAAGCGTTATCAGAGTACTCCTTTTTCAAGTACGTCTTCCATAAAGTGTACCTGAATGAACCATACCCTTTTGCTGCATACTGTCTGGTCCCAAAGATGAGCACAGATGTTTATGGCATTTACAGGGTGGAGTTAAGAACTGCAGTACAGAAGTTAGTGTGTCTGGAATACGTAAGAAGAAAACCAAAACCAGTCTTTGTTTTGCCCATCTTCCACAATTTACATAAACTCTTGGTATTCTCTATCAGTATCTTGAATGTGTCATACATGCATCACCTGCATCACATGTGCACATGTGTAACACCGTCCAACACCGAATTAAACCGAGAACTTTGGTACATGGTTGGAAATAGGGTGTCTGTCAATAGTTTGAAGTAAATAGCTTTGGCTCTACACACTTGGAAGATGATTTTGAATCATCTCTGCTACCTGCTAAGAATGGCTAGTGCAGGTTTTTTAATTCCCCCATTGAAATTCTGCCCCAGCTCCAGTTCCCTCATTGCAAGCATCCCATTCATCAACTCTCTCATGCTGCTTCAATTAAATCCTATCGTGCTCCAAGGCAATGTAGCATCCGCTCTGGAGAAGAATTTCAATTCAGTAAACAGGCCTGTAAATATGCTGCTGTGGATAAATTGGCCATCAGTGTGTTAGAGAGAAGTAAAGTAAAATGTGTGATTACAGCTAGTTTTTATGTGCTAGGAAGCCACTGAGACATTACTGAGAGCAGGAACAATGTTTTTGCACCCTGTGCTTATCTAGTAGTTTTGTACCTATTTTATATTAGCTATTTTCAGGCAAATGTTCTATGTCTGACTGATACTTCTCCCTTGGAAAGCTACTTTAAAAATAATCTTGACCTAGATTTTTGTAATGAAAAGCAGCAGATAGTGCCAGAAAATGTGGTGCTGTTAGTGCCATTTCATCTCCATTCCTTAAACACAGTTCATTTAAAACATATAAATTTAATCCACAGCAGAAGAATGATGGACAAGCACTTAGATTTCAGGCTCGTGTGGATTTCAAGCGGAGTGCTTGGCTGAAACATGTTTCTGCTGGTGAAAGAGAGGGGTCTCCTTTAGTGGAGGTTATTTTTGGTTGCATTCTTTCTTGGGTTTGGAGTCCGGCTGAAGGTAGTTGCGATGCAAAGATGCCTTTTGGTGTCTTGGTCATCATCCAGGAGGCCAGGGCAGAGCTCCTTGCCCATCTCTCTCCCTCTAAAGCTGATCCCAGAGCCTCAGCAGCAGAAAAGGATGCTCTCTTTATTCCAGTTTATTGACCAAGAGGACCTTTGGGCTGGGGATCAGCAGTAGCTACCTCATCTTGGCACCCTGGGGACTGAGTGACTGCGGTCTGGTACCTTATGCCAAAATATTAGTGAATGCCCGAACCCCTTTCCTGTCTCCCCAGAGGAATCTGTATGCTGCAGGAATTACATTCATCAAATGTTCCAACGCACACTGACAATCCTTTTTTCTTTACAGCAACATGTCCAGGAATGAGGAAAGAGCACCTAAGAGCAAAAAAAACCTTTTACCTTTTATCAGGTAAATCTTGCCCCAAGCCCAGGTTCTCACAGATAAGCACAGAAAACTACCAAAGATAAGCACAGAAAACTACCACAGGTCTACCATGGTAAATGGTAAACAGAGCAAAACCCCCTAAACGCAAAGAAAAGCAGTCCTGCTCCCAAGCTGAAGTCATCTGGTGACTCTCCTTTGAAATGCTGAGTTCAGCTAAACTCAGACTCCTGAAAGCAGGGAAATGTGCAATAAATAATTAAATTACGACTTCATTGTCAAAGTGAGTTTCCCAAAATAGAAATGTTTTCAGAAAGATTAGCTATATTCACAGGAGGTAAGTCCTTTGGAGTGTATTAAAAATGCTGATTTAGAAATAGCTTAAACTGCTTATTGCTGGTAGCAGGGAGAATATCTTGGGGTGGAGGTGATCCCTCATATGCAGTATTCCCCAGCACCTTCTGTTGTTCACCTGCAGACAGGACACAGGACGAAGGCTCTTTAGGGTCTTTTTTTTGTGTAGAAAGCAGTTGATACCCTCTAATCGGCATTCATTTGTTTCCTTATACAGGTGAGGAGCAGAATTTACCCATTCCTATTGCATCCTGCCGCATCTGCTCAGGTCACTGTCGTGGTGCAGGAAGCCTTCCATGGGGGAAGTGATGGGGGAGTGCATTAAAGTTAAAGCTGTGCTTGTACCATGCCACTTCAATTATGCACTCTTCAGAGCTGGAGTTTAACTTTCTTCAAGGTCACAAAGTACCATGGAACAACCTTATTTCTGTGATGACCCCGTTTGCTTTGTCACCCCCTGCTCAGCGGTGCCTGGAGCAGCGATGGGGCCGGCTGTTGGCCACAGTGACAAGGGACCCCGGCATGTGCCCAAGACCTGAGATCCCTTTGGGAGGCTGGGAGCTTGCAGAACTGACCATGTGTCTCAGCAGCATTCGTTCAGCCTACTGAATATTGATACATTTTGCTCATCCCTTCATATCTGTCGCGATGCATTTCTCTGGAAAAAGGGGAAAAAAAAATCTGGTATCTGAATGATTTCCTTGTGCTGTCTGTGCTCATCTTGAAATCATTTGTGGTCCCATATATATGAATGCAAGGTATAACAGTTAGAAAGGAAAAGGGAATTGAATTATTCTGTTCTCTGGTGTACTGGTAATGGATTAGCCTGAGTTTCACTGCTATGTATTGGTTATGTTTGAACATGAATTTTCTTGTCTGTATGTTATCCTTACAACACCTAGTGCATATGAAGAGTATGTCCATAAAGAAATTAAACAAGCACATGAAATACTGTTCTTTTACAGTGTGCTTTGCTTAGAAAAGTTTGATGTGCCATTGCAGGGGTGAGAGTTAAACTGCAATAGTAAGGTCATGATATTCAATAAAGCTAATTTTGACAAGCTGTTTCTATGCAATTCTATGAAGGCTGAAGAATCCCAGTTGTTATGATTTCAGTACGATCTGACATGGAGACAGCTCTGCATGAGCAAAAAGCACCCATCAGAACTCCTGAGAGTGCTCTTCCGTGGCCTTGTCTGAAATCTCAAAGTAAATACAGCTGCAGTAACGGCAAGCAAGCTCTATCAGTAGGATTGATTATGGACTCCTAGTTAATTTTTTTGATCTGCTTTTCTTACAGTTTGAAATGCTGTAATTCCCTACCTTCTTCACCTCTTTCGCTGTAGCACAGTATTCAAGAAGAATCATAGAATCATAGAATGATGGAATGGTTTGG
>NW_009598282.1:0-4153 GCF_000690535.1 Cariama cristata | reverse complement strand
CAAATGAATACGGTAAATGTTTTTCACCAGTTTCTTCTCTTCACTGTACAGTTTTAGGGAAGAGCCCACAAATTATCTAGAGCATGAACTTTTTGTGAAACCGTGAAAATACTTCATGGTGGAAGGATTATGGAAAAATTCAGATTAAGTGTAAGGCACAGCTGTATTACATTATTGATAGAGTGTGCTTGTTCTATCTTTGATAAGTTGTCTGAAGAGGTCTTTGGAGAGCAATGGAGGGAAAATATCCTTTGTAATTTTTCATTATGGAAGACTGTTAATGTTCAGTTGTGGTGGAAGTTGCTATTAGCTAACTGTGTCATTTTAACTATGCTGGGAGCATATGTGTCTAATCACTTGATTGTTACTGTGTTTTGTTTAACAGGAACAAGATGACTTCATAAAATATCTGTAACATTTTATCTGCTTATTAATTTAATATAAGGATATCAAGTGGGTGTGTTCAGAAAAATAAAAAGATGGGGGAGAACTACATGACAACTACTATATGTTGACAAATTGATAATCTCTCCAAAAAATCCTTTCATACATTCAGAATGCTATCTTAAATTATTTGACTTGATTGTGTTAGGGTACTTACTTTTTGCTTGACTATATGATGTTGACCTTTTGTGTTTCTCCTAGTATGGTTTTACAAGTAGTCTAGTTTTGCTTTTGTTTTATCTTTTTAGTCTGTTGTAAGCTGCCAGTATCTTTTAGCAATAATGTTAACTGTTTTGTGATGCAAATGAAATCTGATTTTAAAAAAATAAAAGAATTACTTTCAATGGAGTTCATGGAATGAATTGTATTTTAGTTTTTACAAAATTTCTATGAAGTCCACTTTAATTATTGACAGTTATATGAGCCTTTCCTGAACCCTACAGTCAAAAGGTAGGATACTAGTGGCCTACCTGAGAACTGAGGTAGGCTCAGATTCCCTGTGTGCCAAAAATCTGGATATAAACCTTCTTCTGTTGGCATGTAAGTAAAAATTTTTTCTTTGTAATGCTATGTGAAAGCAAATTAAGGCGTCTGGCATTGTTCATTGGCACTGTGCTAATTATTTAGAATAAAAGTCTATGTCCAAAAAAATCTTGTTCTGACCTTTGGTTAACATGAGCATCTGTGACCCTAAGTCTTCCTGGTTAGCTATGAAATGGTAGTCCTGCTCTACAGGTGTGCAGGGGTGTGCACGCTGGGACTCCAGCTGCATTGCCAATGATGCACCTAGACAGCCTTTGCAGGAGTGATGGTTAGAGCATTTTTGTAACTTTTGTTGGAAGGGGAAGATCTTCAGAAAATAGAACGTATATGTCCGTTGTTAAACCATGTCTGGCAGTAGTAGAGAAGAGGAAGCAATTGTCTGAAACCTGGGTTCTGGCTATATAGGTACAAAAGATGTTAAGAACATTGTTATCTCTGACTCTATGGCATTGCCTCTGTGAGTTCTTGGTTCGTAATACTTTTACTTTGCCATCTCCTCCTTTTCCAGCCTAGAGCAGCATAGTGGCTTACTGCGTCATACTGTTCTCAGTTGCTTGCGCTCCTGTGACCTCCTGGATGAAGCCAGAGGAGCGATAGCAGAGCAGCATCATACCCTTCCTTAGATGTACTCTGCCTGGAGGTATGCGTGCCATGCATTTCCTGACTCTCTTTTTTTTCCACAGTGGGTCTGCCTGAAAGGATCTGACCGTCATAGTATTTAGGTGGTGTGATCGTCCCAGTTTTCTTCTCTTTTCCCCTAGCCTTTTTTCCTTTGTACTTTTTGAGGACAAGTGGCACAAGGGCAGGTTTTTTTCTCATTTAGGGGTCCATTTACTGTCGTGTATTGGATTCACAGAAAGACTGTTATTTCTTCATCTGAAGTAACTAGACGTGGTTCTTTGCATGGTTTCAAAAGAGCGAATTTAACAGTAACACCAGAGGAACTGTGAATGTTATGTCTGTGTAAGACAAGTTAACAAGAGGAAAGAATTAGGCTTGGTACTTTGAAAGGAAAAAAAAAAAAAGAGTTTTATATAGACCCTGCCTTTGGCATAAAAGAAAGGAAAATAATCAGCAAAAATTGAAGGAGCATTAGGAATAGTTAATATAGAAAACAAATACCTCTAAATGTTTCTCAAGCTCTACAAAACCCGTTACTTTCCTTTCTCTTACTGAAGGCAAGGAAGAGTCCTGCTCTTGAGGGAAGATTAACGCTTCCTATCAATAGTGCAATTCAGAGAACCACTGGTAATTGGGTAGCTGTGCAATTATTAGTCTAGGTAAAGTAGATAGAAAGTCCTGTCTTGAAAATTAAGAAAAAAAAAAAAGGATAAAATCCTTTTTATCCTGAACTAGTCCCTATTTATCCTTCAGGATAAATTCTGACTGAGAAATGTGAATATTTCTTGTCTCTGTTACTTTTATTCTGTTTTATTCTACTTGAGTTTCAAGCCTTTTGCCAATTTTTTTTTTAACCACATGGATATATTGTATATCATTGACGAAAGCAAAATATGTAAAAATTGCAAGCCATACCATTACCATGTTGTCTGAAAATAAGAAGTCACAGCATCTTGGTGGGAGAAGCTAGCTTCTTTCATCATGGAGAATGGGTCATTCAGCCTGGAGGTCCTGGGCTCAGTTATGATACTCTAAGGACAGTGGCTGTGTGTGACACCGGTACAGAGTTAATTTACTTGGGGAACAGAGCAGTAATGTGTAGCATTTTGGTAGTGGTTCTTCTGCTTTTGAACTCGGGTGAGGAAAGCTAGTACTAACAAAAAACTAAAAAAAGCGTGTGATGAGGTATTAAATCTCTGGTCTTCCATAGTCAGTACTGTAGTAGCGCAGGAGACTGAATGTCTTATGTCTTTTGCTTTCAGTCTTTTTACAAGTCACATAAAATACAAGCATTCCAAAAACTAATAAATCAGATTTATTATCTTCTCCTTGTATCACTATCTACAGCTTGGCATACTGTGACATTATTCCTGGCATTCCTTCCTTCCCCATAGGTTTGGTCAGTTTGTTTTCTTCCTCCTGACAAAGATGTTTCTGTGTGATATGGGCATGCTTTTATTTTGGATAAACTATTTTGAACCTTGTGGCATGGGCTTGGACTTCAGAGACTTGTATTTTCTTTCAATTGACTTTTGTCTTGATCTCCAACTGTGTGTTCCTGTCCTACACTTTGTAGAAGGAATAATACTTAGTGGGTGGGTTTTTTTTAAGCACTTTGAAATCCATAGATACTGAATACTTCGTTATTGCTGCTTGTCACAAAGTAAAATTTTGTCCCAGGGGATAGGGAAGAAATTAGGAAATACTTTCTGTTTCCCCAGACGTACTAGCTGAAGTTCAGCTTTCTCGCCCTCCTCCTTTTCTTAGTTAATTGGTCATTTGCCAGTAGTTTGCAACACAGACAGTGGACTGTACATGCTGTCTGCAGAGAAAGTCACAAATACGAAGCCAAGCAATTGGCAGTGCCTCTTGCTGGGCACACTGGCGTTGTAATGCAGTCTTTACCTGTAATGTTGGTGCAACCTTGATGGACTTTAGGGTTGTAGCTGTTGCAGATTTGAGGGAGGGTGTTTGTGTATGAAAATGAAAGATGCTGTCCTTACCTGTGAACCTTGTATTGTTAGAGTACGAGTTTGCATGCTGTTTCTGCCTAGAGGACTTGAACTTTGCTGTCTTACAGGACAGAAAACTGGGACTGGACCAGAACTCCTGCATCGCTGTTTTCTGTTGCTGAACGTGACGGCAATGAGAATTGAGGTAGGAAAATACAGGAAAGGAAAAAGGCCTATAGCCAGTGAGTGTCCACCCTGAGTAACTGGATTTTGCAGCTGGTTTTGGGCCACTGTGTGGTGCAAAGTGGGTCTGCTTGCCCGCAGGGCCCTGTGGTGCGAGTGGTGTGCTCCCACGCTGCGGGGCAGGATCTGCGGTCCAAAACGCTCCCACAGCCCTTTCTGTCAGCAAGGTCTGCGCGTGGGACACCTGAAATGCTGATAAACCACTGAGGTACTCCTAAATATGCCTTAACTTTACAAAAGAGACACTTCAAACGGGAATGCATCTCCCAGGAGCGCCCGTTTCAGCCCGGGTTGTGCAGAGGTGCCCCGGCCCCAGCCTCCGCCTTGCCCACCGCCCCCCTCACGGGTGG
>NW_009598281.1:0-9538 GCF_000690535.1 Cariama cristata | reverse complement strand
AGTGGGTCATCTTGTCATAGGAGATCAGGGGTGAGTCAAGCAGGACCTGCCCTTCATAAACCGATGCTGACTGGGCCTGATCACCTGGTTGTCCTGTACGTGCCGTGTGATGGCACTCAAGATGATCTGAGTTCATGTTACAAGAGCTCCCACAGCTGATAGCCCAGTCACCCTGCACTGCTGGAAAATCTTCCACTCTGTAGAACCATTTGCATGACTTCCCTTACTCACTGGGATGAAGATCCCACAGGTTTTGATTGCCAACAAGGTTTGAGAGTCTTTATTCCTGATGGGCTCATGATTTCCCAGTTTCAGTGAGGCATGCAAGATGCTGACCAGCCTTCACAAGGTATTCCTGCGACTGATCAACCCTTCCTGCACAACAATCTTTGCTACATTGTGGTTGCAAAGTGGTCTATAAAGAGAAGGATTTGCAATGAAGCATGACTGAAAAGTCTGGAAGTAATGCAGAGTCACAAATTTGGCATATTCTAATTCAGCACTGAAAACTGATTAAAATACTTATTTTCAGAGAAACATCTTTCTGCAGACTGCCGAAAGTTAACTTGTCCCTTGGAAAAGCTTGATGCAAACTGAAGTTTGCCAAATGATGAATTACTGTAGTGTTCCCTGTGCTGTCTGACCTGAACTTGGAGCTGTAACTTCTAAAAGGTTTTCTTAATGCTAGTGCTCCAGTCTCTTAGAGACATGCCATCATTTTGATCTTTTGCTGACCTGCTAGCATGCTAAGCAAACCTGGTGTCACTGGTGTCTTAGGACTGGAATTTTTTAAGGCAGGGTTGGGACTTAGGTGCTTGATCCCATTAATTGTGATGAGATTTGAGCATCTAACTCCTTTAACATCTTATGAAAATCCCTATCCAGTTTCCTGGGCATGGGTCATCAATACAGTGAGGACACATTAAATGAATACTATGTTTCAAGAAGAAAAACGGCTATGTAAATATGGCCCTTTCAAAAAGCAATGATTAATGAACATAGGCATTCTCCAAAATGCTGGCTTGGATCATCTACAGGTATGACAGTTCTGCAACCTGTGGATTGCCTGTCCTTTCCTCTGGATAGATCAGGAGCTCTTGTGATAGGCAGTCCCACCAGTGGCCAAAAAGTGCCAGAGAATAAGAGTCGACAGGTATTGGCAATCATTTCAGTAGCATGGATTATCAACTCCCAGAAAGTATTTTCCATTCTCTTGAGCGATCAGTTGAGGTTTTCTTGACCTTTGGGCTTCTTTTGGAGGCCCACAGAGGAGCAATGGGGCCTCTGCACTGGGAAAAACTCCAGACACTTTTGCTGGCCAGACAGAAAGACATAATTAAAAAAGTAATAACAAGAGAAAGTTATGAAAATAACTTTAAAGGGATTTTTTTCCCCCGATTTTGCTATTTTAAGGGCCGCGCTCATGGACTTTTTTGGCTGTACACTCAATAGCAGTGATTTCTTGGCAATCTCATTAGCTCCACTTTTGTATGGGTGGGCAACTCTCATGTAATAAATCATTTAGCAGTTCAGACAGTGATTCAACAAAGTGTAATATCCTTCTCTTCCCTGACCATTTGTCAACATGGACTATGGCCCAACAGACATATCTATGCCACCACATCCAACCCTAAAGCAGGCTGGAAGAGAGCCAACTCTGCTCAAAAGGTGCTCCACAGTACTTGGGCTTGAGTGAATAAGCCCAGCTTGTTAAGCCAGGGTAAGTGGTACAGTAATGGCGTTACTGGTTTGGAGTTGGCTCATGTCTGACCAGCTGGGAGCAGAATAAACTTATGTCTGAGTTCAAAAGAGCAGAGTGGAAAGCTTACGTGAACCCTTCCAGGCCTGAGAGGTGTGGAAGGCCCTGCTAAGCCCACACCCTTGCAGGATAGGACCTTCTACTTCAGAAAAGTTCCCAGGGATTTCAATGAAGTCAGGTTTGATCCCCAAGAGGTCCACAAGACGGCAGAGGAAGTAATTCTCTAGGAGCACTGAAAGGTTATAGGAAGGTCCAACATATATTCATAGCAGTGCTTTTTTCTTTAATACCTAAACATCACACATATATTAAGAAGTATTCTGTATCTGTGGTCACACTTAGATCTACATTTGCCATCATCGGTAGCTCCAGTGAATGAGTTTTCAGCTGGTGTGTCTGTGTAAGTGGTGAAATTATATTGCTAAGACATATCAACCTGCTCGTACTTGCAGTTTAGGGAATTATAAGAAAAGTTGCTATCTGGGGAGATGTCCACAGCTCCTCCTAACTCATAGTAGTAATTTAGGCAAGGTTGCAAATAATACTTCATCCTTTGAAACGGTGGGTGGAACAAAATAAAGAAAACAGAATAGCCTTCATTTTGAGTTTGGACTGATGGCTGATTTTGACACCCTGACTCTTATGAATATGTGACCATCCATGTCTGTGATGGCATGACAGATGCCGTCTGTCCCAGAAATGGTACCTGTTGCATCAAAGCACCTCTGCAGGCTTTGATGAGTGTCTTGTTCTGCAAGATTGTCAGGCCACAGGAGATCACTGAGCAAGAGAGCCTGCCTTCAGGGAATAAACACACCTGTATCTTATACTACACTGCTTTTTCTTGCTTCCAGTTGAACACAATCCTCTGCTAAATATTGTCTTTCAGAAATTCAATATGTTGGAGAAAAAAAAACCCTAATATTCCTGTGTCATGGAACTAAATTATGTTGCTAAATAAGATATACTGTTGTCCTACTGCGTAAAGTCAGTATTTTTTCTTTTTTTTTTTTTTTCTCCTGTTTTCTGTCCCTGCTTCTCTTTTACCTTTCTATTTTCCACTTTTGGCTGTTTATTTCCTTATTTTGAGTAAATGAATATTCCAATTCACTGTGAACCCAGCTAATACCCCAAACAAATTTGGATAAAGCCCAGTGTTAATTGCAGATAGAGGTTTTCTCTTTTGATCTGTTCCACAGGGATAGTTACTAAGAAAAGAAAAGGAAAGATATCGTTCACCAGTTCTTTCTGGACGATGCAAGTCACCGCTAAAATTAAAGGCCAAATGTGATGCGGGTTTTCCCAGATTTCTCAAACTTTCACAAGCAGCTACCTAGCAAATAGCTGTTCTAACATCCGTGAGGGGGGGGTTGATATTCCCTTTGTACGTTTGATAAAAACAATGTGGTTTGCTGAACTACATGTTTATGCCACTACTACACAATATTTGTTATACACCAAGAAAATGAATAACAGAACCCAGGAATCTACTTTGGAAGCTAGGACTTTGTTTCCAAATCACCTTTTTTCCACATATAGTTTTTTATTTTCATCCCATTTGACAACAGTCTCACATATGACAGCCCCTCTCTTCCCCCAAAGAGTACAACTCTGTAGCACTCGTTTGAAGCTACGGTTTGCTGCAAAGGTTTGCAGACCGCTGAACAACCTGCTCTGGCTACTTACCTTTTCATGTACTGCACCTATTGAACTTGCAGCTGGCATGGGCTCTCTGAGCATGTTAGCTGACCTAAAAGAGCCCCTTCCTAGGCGATGGCACTATGAAAGAGGTGTTGAGGAACATCTCCCTGAGAGTATTAAAACCCTTCCACCATACTCCTCACTGATAAAAATCTGAGTAATTCTGTGTGCTCAAAAATTTAATGAGGATGGTGAAATGGGGTAAGATGTATACTGAGTGGGTGGCAGCCAGGGAAGATGCTGCATTTAAATGAGCAGAGAGCAAAATCAGCTCGAAGATTATTGCAGATACATACTGGAAGTGGAGATTCCTGCTCTGGATAAGACTCTATTTGGAAGAACACCCCACTTCCAGTCTTTAATGAAGTAAATTGTAAGAAAGTAGCCAAAAAGCAGTCAAACTCAGAAGAAAACTGGAAGGGAAATACTGTTTTGTCCTTCTTTGCCACTTCCAGCTCAGCAGAGAAGAGAAGGCTGTTTGTTGGTTTTGCATTAAAGAAAGTGGGCATCACATTGGCAGGTACACAAACCTATGAGTATCGGCTCCCCACAAATGTGTTTGTGTTTTAATGGGTTAAAAAGATCCTTAATAACAGCTGGTGAAAGGCCCATTGTCGTGCCACATCCTTTTCCCAACTTGACGCATTAGGAGAGCAGAACTATGCAGCTTTGGGAGCAGAGAGCGGGGTGGGAGACCCACGCTTTCCTTCAGAGTCCTCTTTCAGTTGCTGTTTTGTGTGTGTGGTCATTTTCCTTTCATAATATAGTATGTATTTTACAGGAGGCCCTAGAAAGAACATGTACGGACATGGACCTTGCTGTGCTTGGTAGCTACAAACACAGAATGGAAGGATGCTCCCTGGCTTGATGAGTTTACTGGTTTTGTTCTCAGGTTTATTCTTTCCTTTACCTTGGTACCCCTTTATTTTGGGTTGCTTCACTTCCCTTTCACCACGCCTCCACTCCTTTTTTATGCAATTGCTCTTCAGTCAACTCAATTTATGTCTTTTTAACCTTGTGTAACTTAGTATCACGTACTTGTACTATTTCTCCTTTCACTGGCGTTTCTGCTTTTCTTTCCCAGTGGTTTTCATGGTTTATATTTGTTGTGTCGTCCCTCCACCTACTGTGTATGAACAAGAGAAAGGGAGAAGTACCTGAGACCAAAGAGACAGAGAACGGGGGTGAAAGACAGGAGACTATGGCAGGCTGGGACAGAGTAAAGTAGGCTGGTGGAGAAAAAAAAGGATGCTTGTTAAAGAGGAGGCTGGATATAGGAATTCCCTATACCAGAGGAAAGGCAGGTCTTGATGAGAACAATGTAAAGAAGGAAGGAAGTGGTTGTTTGGGCGAGTGGGAGAGCTGACCATGGCTGCGGATGAAAGGAGAAGCTCAGCCAGGCTCTGTGCAATCAGCAGAGCCATCAGCCTGGGATCTGGAGGCCTCCAGGAGAGGCAGAACCAAGTGTCAAAGCCAGAAAGGAGGGCCGGGCAGAGAAAACCCCACACCTAAAAGCATAGCAGCACTCAAAACAGAGATACTTATCAGGGATTTGTTACAGAGGGAACAGAGAGGACAGCAAAGACCCCAGAAATTATGCTTTGTAAATGACATTGAGTATTTACAGGCATTTATGTATGTGATTGCTCATTTTGAATCACCTGCACTCTGATTCATTAGGCTTATAGCTAGTTAAATAGCAACATGCGTAGTAGTATGTCAGATCCTGGATAGCCAACAGCTTTTAAAATCTAAAAAGTCAATTAAATGCAAAGACAGGCAAATAGGAAAATGTCAAATGGTGCTGAGCGACTAAGTGACAATTGGATGTACTAGCTTTCAAAAATCAATATAAAATTCCAAAATTGAGAAAAACTGCTTCACAAAAGAGCTTCACACTCTCCCAGGACAGGGTGAGAAGAAATAATACTGCTTTTCTCCAAGGAAAGAGCAAATTTGGATGATCCATCCACTCCTGTAATTCCCAGAACAACACAGAACATCGATGCCAAGCCTGACAATATGTTTCTGAGTGAGCGGTAGCAGGGAGAAAGTGACTGTGATAGAAGACAGCATGGCCGGGATAAACAAACAGGTGCTGTCAGCCAAATGCTGAACGCTGCAAATGCACCACAGCAGATGCTCTGATTAAATAAAACGTGAAGTCACGACATTTGTTTGAGTGATTGAAAAAAGTCAACATGCTCTCCTCATCACAGATTCATTGATTTTTCATGAGAATTAAAAATAACTAAAGCTCTGGTGTTACTTTTCTTTTAGCTTGTAAGTTTTTAAAAAAATAAATAAAAAAACCTCTTGAATGGGAACAGTCTTCCTTTGAGTAATTTTTCAAAATTAGGGTTTTTCTATCTCTTGCTTCTGAGCGAATATCTTTACTAGCCCGCTTTCAAAGACAGGCTGCATGTCATGGAGAGTTGAACTGTACTTGAATCTAGTTTAATCAAGGAAGAAAACGCTTAACTTCTGGTAAAGATCTCTTCCACCAGCCTCCTCTGCCTTGATAGATGCTGCTGTAAGGGCTCTTCTCATCTGCTCATGCAGCCCATCTCTCAGTTCACCCTTTCACACATGACCAGCTGTGAAAGTGCCCAACCTGCCTTTGACAGTCAGTAGAAAATCTCCAAATACTCTCCAGCAGGATTAATACCTGTTGAGAGGTATTAATACCAAGGATGCCTTATGGCAGAGCTGTCTGACTCCCGCACCATCACAAGGCAGCCACGTTGCTCTTTGCAATGCTGTGAGTGCCGTGATGGCTCAGGGGCTGCATCTCTGAGCAGCTCTGAAATAATCTGGAGGTTATACAGAGCTGTGCTGGATGTGCCTACCCCTGTTTTATACTCTAGAGAACGAAGGAATTCCAAGCAGAATTTTTTCAATAAATACCATACGGCCTCAAGTTCTTTGTGTGACATTCAGTGGTTTGTTACAGAGACAAAAAGGACAAGCAAACCAATGAAATGTATAAAAGTCCTTGAGCAAACAACAGAGAAGATATTTAGCCAGAGCAGTCTGCTTATGGCTCAGCTCAAATTTCTCCAAAATCTGGCCCAGGATTGTGCAACATCCCCAACTATGACCATTATGGTCTGGGGGGAAAAAGAAGCTCTGCTCCAAGAATATCAGCCTGGACTGACAGATTGCGGAGGAGCTAAGGAGGCAGAAAAGCCCTGGTGCTAGCAGGATAAGTTCCCTTCTTAACCAGCCCTAGGGCCTTACTGGTTTAAGGTGTATTTATAAAAGCTCACAAAGAGAAGATTAACAACTCAGATAAAATAGAATAGAAATAGAGGATCCTCAGGTGTTTCACCCATTTTCTCTTTGTGCAATGTTTTTTTGGTAACAGTAATTTTTTCCAAATGGAGGGTGCCCGTGTTACTGGAAGCATGTTGTGCCAGATCTGCTTTGAAGAAAAAGGTTTATTATCAGGCTAATACAATCAGAAAAAGGTGCAAGATCACAAAGATGTTATCTAGGAGTAGGTTTGCTCAGAATTCAGTCTTGAACAGCAGACCTGTTCCTTCAAGGAGACATATTATAGCGGCAGAAGCTGTCCAGGACACAGCTTCCTCGACGCAAGCTGTTCATTGCTGCCCTGGGATAAGATCAGGCCTGCCACGACGCCAGTCAGGCCTCATTAACCCCCTGCTCCTGCTGTTCAAAAAGCTTAAAGATTTTAGATATTATGTTGAAGACAAAAAGGAACAGGAGAGTTCCTCTTCCCAGCAGAGAAAGCTAAATTGGGTAGAAGACCAAACCGGTTAATACAAGCTGAACCCTCACTCTCCCTGAAACTGTATCTTCCTAAAAGCCTCTATTTTTCATTTTGTGCACAGCAGCAGAGAGATCTCTGATAACTAGAGAAGACTCTGTTTCTCTGCTTCTGCCTTCTCCAGTAACCACCATATTACACATTTTTCCACCATTACTTTACTTGTGCATAGGCACAGTCTGCTTTTGGGAAGAGTGACTGCACCTGGACAAAGATATGCAGCTGGACACTGATACCTGCACCTCCATAGGTTTCCCTCTGTCCAATAAGTACAGATGCAAGTTTGTTGCAGGCGATGAGATGCTAGCTGGGGTTTTACTGGAAAGAAAAACAGAGAAGCTGAACTGAAGCATTTGCTTTAAACCAAGAGAGTTTTGCAAAGAGCTACAAGAAAAATTCTCCTATTTTGTTGCTGTTATAAGTCCCATTGCTATGTTTCTGGTCAGGAGCAGGACAGCAACCTCAGGAAAACCTTGCTGGGGTTACTAAGGTGTTTGTTTTTATATTTTGCCTCCTGTACCAGTTGCCAGGGTGGCTGCAATAGGGAAAGGAAAACCATTGAGAAACCTCTGACTGGTATTCTAGGGGCTTAGAGCAAGCCCTGCAACTCCCCAGGCAGATGGTGGTTTAAAAAAAAAAAAAAAAAGCAAGCTGGGCTGATGCTAGAAGTGTGTTTCCATGGGAACAGGGAGGTAGGGATGCTGCCTCTACTTGACCGAATGGGAAGCAGGTTCAGGATTAGGATTAGGAAAGAAGAGGCCAGATGCCTGCTGTCATTCAGGGTGTCTTGTACACTCCTAAATACACGGCAGGGCTCTTTAAAGGCTGCACTAGCTCTATACCCATATGTCTCGGTGTGGATTTAATCAATTTTAAAAGTTCTGTATGCTTGAATTTAAGTGTGTGAATAGGAGTGTGTGTAAGAGTGTGTACAAGAGCACATTGTCTTTAGCGATCCATGAAAACTGGCTGTATAAATGAGAAACGAATGACCACCTCTCAGTTTAAGACACGGAATGTGGTGGTGGTCTCTGCCTCGAGCGGATGGTCTGTGTGATACAATGCTTACCCCTGCCCATTCCAGCTCTTCTAGTTCTCTGACAGTTGATGTTGAGGTCACCAGACAACAAAATCATATATTTGATATCACATGGTAATAAAAAAAAAAGAGGTAGGATAATTATTTTAAATTGTTACTCTTCCACTGCCCCAGGAGAATAAATCTAATTGATGTCTGATATACATCGGTGTTATTTAAATATTACAAGAATCAGAAAATAGTTGTGTTAGCATAAGTATTTCAAAATACACTTATTATTTCTCTTTAAATGTTTGAGATTAGAGTATCATTCACCTAGTTTTTGTTTAGCTGCAATTCTCAGAAAAATCCCTATAAAACTTATCTCCTGTTTTTAGGCCCTTTGTTACTCCAGCAAATTTGAAACCATAAATAAAGACCAAACCAAAAGGTAGAGAACAATAGAGACAAAATCCTAGAACGGAAATAGAGCTAAATATATGCATTTTCATGATATATTTATATTTAAAGAGTTAGCTTTTTTTCTTTGACTAATTTATAGCAATAAACAAGATTCAAAATCCCAAGTTTTGAACTGAGGCGAATTCAGGCCTAAAATAAGAGAATGTTGAAAAGTAGATCCTACAGTTTGCTTCTCATCAAAATTTGTTGACAACTATAGCAAGCTGAATATGTGGCCAGTTGTGACCCATCTCACAAAACCCCTGTAGCAGTAGGGGTTAATGTTTGCATACCTATGTTTCCAGCACACAGATACCTTTCTGTGCTTGCATAAATATAAACAAGTAACTGTGGCTCATCCTTCCAACACTTACGAGTGGAGATTTTTACGATTTGGCTTTAAAAAGGCCTTGTGAAAAATTTTTCTTCCCCCTTTCTAGAAACTTCTATGCTTAACCTTAGACTAAAGAGCATCTGTTTGAGCTAGGACTACTGACACGACGCAAGTTAGGTGTGCAAGGGCTCTGCAGGACAGAGTTTGCTTTCTTCCCCTGCGTAAAGAGGAAAAAAAGAGTATTCACAAGTGGCATTTTTTAAGCACACCTCGAAAGAAGAAAAACGCTGTCAGGTGCTGTGCTGACCCTCACGCGTTTTTGCAAGGCCACTCTCACCCTTAGCAACAGCAGGGGATGCCTGCAGAGACGCCCGAGGCACCTGCGCTGACGCTGCCGGGGCCGGAGCCCCACAGCCCCCGGGCAGGTGGGCGAGGGTCTGGGCGGGGGAGCGAAGACTCTTCCCGCCGCGG
>NW_009598280.1:1714-1953 GCF_000690535.1 Cariama cristata | reverse complement strand
CCCCTCCATCTATAGGCTCTCTATAGGGGGTCCTGCTGTCCCTAGAGATGTCTCTAAGGGTCTCATCCGCATATATAGGCTCTCTATAAAAGTCCCTCTATAACAGTCCCTGCTGTCCCTAGGGGTGTCTCTAAGGGTCCCCGCTGATCTATAGTCTCTCTATAGGAGTCTCTGCTGTCCGTAGGGATGTCTCAAAGGGTCCCCCCTCCATGTATAGGCTGTCTATAGGGGGCCCCGCT
>NW_009598280.1:0-998 GCF_000690535.1 Cariama cristata | reverse complement strand
CGTGCTCTTTGTGTGTCTATTGGAGTCGCCCCCATCTGTAGGCTCTCTGTAGGGGTCTCTGCTGTCCCTAGGGGTGTCTAGAAGGGTCCCTCCTCCACCTATAGGCTCTCTATAGGGGTCCCTGCTGTCCCTAGGGGTGTCTAGAAGGGTCCCTCCTCCACCTATAGGCTCTCTATAGGGGTCCCTCCTGTCCCTGGAGGTGTTTCTAAGGGTCCCCTCCGCATCTATAGTCTCTCTATATTCGTCCCAGCTGTCCCTAGGGGTGTCTAGAAGGGTCCCTCCTCCACCTATAGGCTCTCTATAGGGGTCCCTCCTGTCCCTGGAGGTGTTTCTAAGGGTCCCCTCCGCATCTATAGTCTCTCTATATGCGTCCCTGCTGTCCCTAGGGGTGTCTCTAAAGGTCCCCACCCATATATAGGCTCTCTATAGGGGTCCCTGCTGTCCCTAGGGGTGTCTCAAAGGGTCCCCCCTCCATCTATAGGCTCTCTATAGGGGTCCCTGCTGTCCCTAGGGCTGTCTAGAAGGGTCCCCCCCCATCTGTGAGCTCTCTGTAGGGGTCCCTGCTGTCTTGCTGTCCCTAGAGATGTCTCTAAGGGTCCCCTGAACATCTATAGCCTCTCTACAGGAGTCCCTGAGGTCCCTAGGGGTGCCTCTAAGGGTCCCCCCCCATCTATAAGCTGTCTATAGGGGTCCCTGCTGTCCGTAGGGGTGTCTCAAAGGGTCACCCCTCCATCTATAGGCTCTCTATACGGGTCCCTACTGTCTCTAGGGTTCTGTCTAGGGGTCCCCTTCCATCTATTGACTCTCTATAGGAGTCCGTGTGGTCCATAGGGGTCTCTCTAAGGGTCCGCCCTCCAACTATAGCGTCTCAATAGGGGTCCCTGCTGTCACTAGGGGTGTCTCTAAGGGTCCCCCCACATCTTCAGGCTCTCTATAGAAGTCCCTGCTCTCTATACGGGTGTCTCTAAGGGTCCCCACCCATATATAGGCTCTCTATA
>NW_009598279.1:0-831 GCF_000690535.1 Cariama cristata | reverse complement strand
ACCATCCACTTTGTTGTGCGTACTAGCTTCCCAGGAGAGGCCAGGAGAGCCCATGCTAACCGCAGTCTCAAAGGGAGGGACACAGTGCAGTGGGCTGCCTTATCGTAGAACCGTACTATCAGAGATTCATGGAACGGTTTTCATTGGAAGAGACGGTTAATGGTCATCTAGGCAACCCTCCTGCCGTCGGCAGGTTTATCTGTCAGTTGACCACGTTACACAAAGTTCCGTCAAATCTGACCTTGAACACTTCAAATGATGGGTCGTCCCATGATTCTCTGGATACCCTTTTCCAGTGTGTTCCCACCCTCATCGTAATAAATTCCTTCCTTGTGCCCCATCTGCATCGCCCCTATTTCAGTTTAAAACTGTTTCTCCTTGTCCTGTCACTAGAGGGCTTCATAAAATGTTGTCTCCATCTTTCTTATAATCCCCTTCCAGTACTGAAAGGCTGCAATAAGCTCTCCGCAGAGCCCTCTCTTCTCCCTGCTCTGAGACCTCCACTCTGTCGACCTCCTTCCCCTCTGTGAACTCATTAAAGTTCTGCTGCATCCCAGCCTACATTCTGTGTCATCCGTTCCCCCACAGATGCTCTTGCAACATGGCCAGTGACAGAGATGTTGCTCATGGCTGATTTTGGGAGGTGGTGTCCTGGTTTGGCTGAAAGATAACTATTCCTGGTTTCCACTAGATTTTGTTTTCTTTTTGTCGGTAAAGTTTTATTAATAACTTCCCTGTCTGGTACTGACTACAGGCTTCAAGCAGTGTCTGCTTTTGGAGTTGATGGCAGTTAAATCTGTCATTGTTGCTGCGGCAGGAGCGGGATTGTTA
>NW_009598278.1:380-814 GCF_000690535.1 Cariama cristata | reverse complement strand
CAGGACTCGGCACTTGGTCTTGTTGAATCAATGAGACAGCAGTCACAAAAAATTCCTCTACTGGCAAAAAATAGCAAAAATAACTATATATAAAAAAATTTTACTCCATGTAGTGTTCATTGTTCAATAAGTAACAACTTAAAAAAGAGTTGTTATGCCCAGTCACGATGAGGTTCAAACCAAGGAAAGGGAAGAAAAGAGACTGTAGAACCTTCATCAATAAACATGAGATCCTTAAGAGCTCAGATCGAGAACATCTCCTCAAAGGACATCTGGACTTAGAGAGCTCCTGAGATTCGTGAGAAATACATAATTTTACAAATCTCCCAAAATGTAAAATGAAATGATGTATTCATACGAAAACGAAGATGACAAACAGACTGAAAGTAAAAAAAACCACAACCAATACTTGAGCATTACATAAGAAATAGAAA
>NW_009598278.1:0-292 GCF_000690535.1 Cariama cristata | reverse complement strand
TACCCCCCCCCCCCGCCACAGCTGCCCCCACGGGCTCTGCCCCAGCGCTTTCGCATCCCCCACTCAACCACTACGCCCAACCGCCCCCCAACACACCACCGCCACCGCCCTCCCCACGCACGGCCACCCCAACAACGCACTTCCCCAAGACCACCACAGCCGCCGGCCAAAACTGAAAACCACAGCCGGAAACTCGCTGCCAGCAGAAAGCGAGGAAGGGAAAGCCGCGGCACCACATAAAGCCGCCTACCTGGCAGCACCCCAAGCACAGCGCCCACCACCACCACCACCA
>NW_009598277.1:1582-13013 GCF_000690535.1 Cariama cristata | reverse complement strand
GGCTGCCTTGAGGATAACTGGTCTGGCTGGAGCGGTCTGGGGGGAGCAGTCCTTCACAAGCACTCCACCAAGCCCTTTGCAGACCCTGTTCCTCGGGGATGCTCCCTGCTTCTTCCCAAGGCATGTCTGGGCTGGGCCAGGGGCGAGGTGGTGCGGGGGTCTCTCTAGTCTCAGTGAGAAAGGCCCGACAGCAAATGGCTTGACAAAATAGCTGGTTTAATAAGGCAGAGTAAAAAGAGAAATATCAAGAACAAGTAAATCTTATGCCCCTTCAGATGCAGGGCACTCTGCATTTGTGCGGCATCGGATGGATGGAGGATGGATTTTTCCCATGGTGCTGTGCACATCCCTTCCCTAGCGACAAGTTCCTTCTTTTTGGTTCTTCAAGCTATTATATGTCCTTTTTTTGTTGTTCTATCTTATTAAAGCAGCTATTTTATTAAGCCATTTGTTGTCGAGCCTTTCTTATTGAGATGCAGAAATAACCCTCTCTCTCACCTTACCCCTCGGTGCAGAACAAAGTCTCCCTTGCACATGCCGGAGCCTGTTCCTTTTCCAGACCCCAGCACTGGTTTCGGCAGGACAAGGGCTGTGGCTCCTGTGCTGGCTGCAGACTATCCCACAACTCCTCCGCAAAACTGGTTTGCTAATGCTCCTGTGCTGTGAAGAGTTTTCCTCTCTAACACCAACTGGGTGCTCCATACACCAAAGTCTCTTACCTGCTCAATCCAAATCTTATAGGATCAGAGCACTGCGTCTTCCCACCTGTACCACATGGTATTTGCTGAGCAGCTGTAAAACAATTAATTTAATATAATTATTGAGAGGGTGCTCATGTTCCCTGCACACTTACACACCACTTTACCTTGACCAGGCCAGGGCTGGTTTATAATTCTCTTTTTAGTGAGTGTCGAAAATATTCCCATAAGCAATATCCTCAGTTGTAAACCATAAAAACAAACCAGCCCCTCTATCTAGACACACTGTGAGAGGTTGAAAACACCCTAATGGGCCCTGGGGAGGGAGAAGGACTTTGCGCTGTGCTGGGTGCATCTCTCCTTGGCTCCAGGTGATTCCCGCTCTCCCCAGCAGCAGGATTTGGGGGAACCATGTTTTTTTCCTCCTTCTGGCCTGATTTACTTGACTGTTCTCCTTGTCCTATCCACTTCAGGGCTTGCACAGCCCCAGCTGGGACTTGCTGATCTAAAAGCATACAACCAACAGACATCCTTGGAGTCCACATCTGACCCAAACACACCGGAGGTGCTGGGGGAGCTGCCAGGGCAGACAGTTGCCATCCACCCCTCTAGGACTGGGGCACAAAAATGTCCCTTTCTCTAACATCAAGAGTCAGCCCAGCAAACGCCACCCTCCCTTCCTCTGTCTCCCTCCAAGGAATTGCCTGATAAAAGTGAAGCTATTTCCTTGCTGACACCATGCCAGAGTGGACTCTGCAGCTTCTTTTGCACTGTAAAAAGTCAGAGTATCAAAAGACCCAGTACCTTTACAGAGTTTTTCCCTTAGCAGGGAAAAGTAAAGAGATGTTGCCTCCACAGTAAGGGTTTGCCTTGTGGCTCAAGAGGTTTTAAATTAAACACCCCTTCAGCAAAATCCCAAGACACTAACATGAGTTATCGGAGAACATCCTTGAGCTGGTAGTCTCCAGATATGCCACAGAGAGCAGGCATGCCAGATTTTCAAACCCCAGCCAGGTTTCAGTGGGACAGGAAGGAGTCCCACCAGCTCCCAGGGCCACACTGATGCTCCAGAAAACATCCCCAAAGCAGCTCTGAAAGAGATGAAGGCAAATTTTAAATAATTAATAAATAAAATTAGATACTTTAAAACATTTCCCTGCTACAATACAACATTTCTTAATGCTGCCCATGGGAAGTCACTTGCAGACAAGGAATGGAGGACTTCTCTCCACTTCATGTCTGACTCTTGTCACAGCACCAGTTTGGGCGCACAGAACTTCTGCAGTCATAAGCTGGGCCTCTTTGTCACCTTAGGGCTGGTAGGTATCAAGCTCATCACCTTGTGAATGAAAAGCGACTCTGCTGCCCTTATATAACCCCTCATCACAGCCCCTTTTCTTCTTGGTGGAGCTTCAAGTAAGAAGCTAAGTTGGTTCTTTTCTTCCTCCAGGTCCAGCAACCAATGGGCCTTTAAAGTGTGGTATCACATCTATCTCCCATCAGTGGCGGACCCCCTCTCATCTCTTGCAGGAGGATTGCAGAGCTGGCCAATACCTCCATCTATCAGCATGGTCAATGCACAGCTCAGGTGTGGCTTCTGCCTGAGGAAGACACTGGAGCATGGTCCAAAGAACAGCTTTATCCCCATGGCAAGACAGGGACTGGTGTTCGGTGGATGCCTCCTTCCAGGTGTGGGGCAGGCCACCTGGCTGGGCCACTGAAGGACTAGGCAACAGGCCAGTGCTGCAATACCTGAAGGATGGCTTCAGACTCTCATCCTGCTATTCTTCATTCCACCAAATCATACTTAGGGACCATCTCCTCATGTCCTCCAAAAGGGCTTTGTTTGCCACCATGGCCAGTTGCTGTGCACAGCCGATAACGAGATCCCTTCGTTGGTCTCATGTAGATGATTGCATAACAAGTAGTTCAGAAGTTAGAAGCCATAAATTCTTCTGGACCAAAGCTCCCACGTTCTCCAAGCCACCTGCCAGGGGTATTTACGTAAATAGGTTTGTTTACAGTCAACCAAGTGTTTGCATCTCAGGGGATCCAACCAAATTCCTCTCCTGATGACTGCCAAACAGCATCAGCACAAGCTCCCCTAGTACTGGGCCGAGCATCTTGAATCTGTGCTCAGCCTGGAGGGCTGTGGGATCCACATCCACTTGAGGGTCCAGCCTTCTGCAGAAAAGTCACGCTCATCGGACACATCACCTATCTCAGAAAGAGCAAGACCAACCACAGGGCTAGCGTGAAAACTCAGGTCCAGCTCCAGGAGCTGTGCAAGTCTTCTTGGAAGGTAGCTTAACTCAAGAAACACAAAAACCATTAGGCACCAGGGCTGAGAGATGCCAAGAGACATGCAACAGCTTCAGTCCTTGCCCAGGGATTTCTCTCTTCCTCTTCTGCTGTTACAACTAAGAAGAAGGAGCTAGCAGCCCATGGCACCAGTCTGGCATTGCTCTGGGGGCAGAAATGGGCCCTTACTCTGGGGATCCAAGCCAGGCACCTCTGGTACCCCCAGGCTTCCCTCAGCTCCTCGGCACAGCTTGGCCACAGGGCACAGTGTATGGGCAAGTGCCACCTGAGGAAGACTCAGCAAAACAAGTGGGGAGAGAAACAGCAACTCTGGCATGTGCCCTGCAAGGGCACAATTCACTGTTGGCACTGAAAGCCTGGTCCACATGCCAAACTAGGACCATCTGCCTGCTCTGATGAGGCAGAAAGTGAGTACTTCTTCTCTCTGGAAAGGGAACACCAGGAAAATGAGAGCAACGGTAACTCCTCCTGGTGTTTTGCGGTGATGAGCCTGGGAGATAGGAGGAGACCCTACTCCCCAAGGCAAGGGAGATGGAGCTCCCTCCTGCCAGCACCATCTCCGAGCTTCTCAGCTCCTCTCTGCACCCAGGTCCCCAGCACTGTGCTTGTCCCAAGGCACCCAGCAGTTGCCTGTGGTTGTCCTCCTCCAGCCAGAGCTGCCACACAGCTCTCTGGCTCCTGTCTGCCAGCACCCAAATTGCCTCACCAGCTGGCCAGGCGCTTCCAGCTGCTCTCCACTGCAGCTCTAGGAAAATAAACAACTGCTGTTTCACTTTTTCCTTGCAGCCAATTTGCTGCTCAGTCAGCTGTGGCCCTTCGGCAGTTCACCTGCCCCTGCTAAAACCATTTGGCTTTTCACCCTGGGGTGGGACCTGAGGAAGGCAAGAAGGTTCTTGCTAGCCCTCATTTGTCCCTGACCCTCCCTTGAAGAAGGTATGCAGACCCCTACCAAGGGGCAGAGGAAAGGACATGAGAGGCAGGGACAGCACCAGGCTTGCAGGGTCTGCCAGCTCATCCTGGCCATCCCCACCCAAACACATCATCTCACCTGAAAAGCCCTTTCCCAGCGTACCCAAAGGAAGGGAAACCTCACAACTGATCTCTTTCCAGGACAAGACACTCATCTCCCTTGCAGTTTTGGTGCTGGAATAACAACGACTAACCTCCAGGAGAAGATTTGAAGAGGGCAATTCCCTCCTAAATCTGCACAGCAGCCCCCGTCCTCCCTTGAGAACATGGACATGCTTCTGGGGCAATTACCCACATAGCCTCAGCACCAGGGCAGCCCTGCAACGAGCAGGGGATGAAGCATTTCAAAACAAGCTCGGACAACAGCCACGGTGGTAGCGCTGAGGCTGGACTGCCTGCAAGCCAGAGAGGGGCCAAGAGCATTGTGAACAGAACAGGCATTTATAAACACCTCCCCAAACACCCCTGCACTGCAAGAGGAGCTGCAGAAATGGCTTTGGGTCCTTCCTGCTCATCTCTGGCTGGGCACCAACAAGAGCTTCCAGGGCATGTTTTTGTCCACTTATCTTGGAATTGGGATGGAGGGGAGTTGGAAGTGTTTAAACTAATGATGTGTGCACACAGCTCCAGTGCCTCTGCGCTCCTCCAGGTAGGTATTACTCTATTCCTGGTTTTATATAATGTCCTTTTAAATTACTGTTTTGGATATCAACTATGTGTCTGCAGGGCTACATTCACTCACACATGCACATATGCCCCCTGGACCCAAAAGGCAGGTCCTGAGCTTCTGCAATGAGCTTACACCGCTAGAACAAGCCTTGAACACTTCCATTAGCCAGTGCTGACTGCAGTTTACCACCACAAAGATCAAGGATTCAAAACCACAGTCGGTAACATCACTAGGTGGGTGCAGGAGACGATCATTATCTGAATGCAGCAAAAGGTTCCACCGTAGGGATATTTAAACTCAACAGCATCAACTACTTGCAATCCAGTAACAAATCTAAGCACTTGTCTGTTCTTGATCTGCACTGTTGGAGTTTGCTCTTTGTTCTGTGAGTATTGGAGAAGTTTTCCTTTCAGCACCACGTAAACAAAACCCCACGGAGGATGAGGAGTCAGTAGTGTGCCATGCTGGCAGCAGCCAGCCCACCTGAGAGCTGAGGACTCACCATGTCCTCTCAGAGTGGGAACAGTTGGGTTAGCATCCTGTCCCAAGATCCAGGCATTTGCTGCCACATCAATACATTCTCACAATCCACGTTTTATGCTAAGCAATGATTTCCTCCTCTCCATGAGGGATTAATTGTTTTTAGTCCCACTTAGCTGATTCATAGTATCTGGCTGAAAGCACACACTATGGGATTATGCTGGTGCTTCCTTGCATTTTTTTTTTTTTTTGAGGGTGGGGAGGCCTTTAAGTCCTTGTGGTGTGTTGTCTTTTGTTTCATGCAGTATCCCACCCTGCATCCCCAAAGCTGTGACATCTCCTCCAAGGTCATGGGGAACTCGTCCCTCTATGTTCTCTGGCACAAAGATTTGAGCTCCCAGCTTAGCACCATAACAGCTCCCAACTCAGCACACCACAAAATCACCAGGCTCATCTGATGCTTCAGATGCTTGCTGATGCTTTCTTCGGAGGAACCACAGTCTCTGAAGCTCACCAAAGAGCTTCTGGAAATGGGGGGAGGAAAGGGGTCCATTTCTAAGGTCCGAGTTTGACATCACAGCATGTGCTCAAACCCAGTGGCAAACCCCAGTGGATATCCCAAAGCCACTAGCTATTCCGGAAAGAAAAAGATGTACGAAAAGTCAGCGTTTTAGAGGGAAAAAGAAAGCCTTTGTGGCTGATGTCCTGTCTCACAGCATCCTTTGCATGGCCTCTGCAGGGAGGGTTGTGATGCTGTGGATCCCAGTGCTCCTGCACAGTTGTGAAACATCACTTCTGGTTGAACTTGGGAGAAGAACTTCTCTTTTGGGAAAAAAAGAAGTCAAAGCATCCTTTTCTTGACAACTGCAAAACTGTGATTTGTTCTAAATCTCATTTCAAAACTGCAATTTGTTCTAAATCTTCTTTCTCATCCTTGCAAATGTTTGGTGTTTCTTTGGCCCAGGATGGAAGTAGTCAGTTAAGACAACCCCATGGCCCGCCCTTTGCTGCAGCTCTGTGAGTGACTTCGCTCCCTGTGAACAGTGCTGGGTGCACTAAGGGACCTGAGGAGGTCAGGGCAGACCGGGTTACTGCCCAGCTCTGCTTTCTGCAGTGCCCTAATAAATCCCAGTTGCCCTAAGGGAGTATTTTGGTTGGTACTTTGAGAAGAAAGACATTGGGTGAGGGATAAATGGGCTGCTGAGAAGGTATGTCTCTAGCAGCATGATCTGGACAATGGCATCAACATTGGGGCCCCACACAATCGTCTTTATCGACAGCTCTCTTCTACGTTTGCCGTGTGTACGAGCACCCCTTTGAAAAGTGAGGAGGCATGGAAGTGGGGAGGCAGCCCTGCCTCAGCTTTGGACCCCCAAGGGCTCTAACTTCTACTTCTCTTCCAGCTCAAGTGCAGCACCGCATTGGAAACATGCTAGCTAGGAGCTGGGAGAGGCAGTTTCTCAGAGGGGCAATGGGAAGCAGTGTGTGGAGACAGCAGTCTTCAGGAGGAAGACTGACTCCTGAACTGGAAACATCTCACTGCTCAGGAGAAGGTGGTAGGGCCTGGGAAGTGCTAGCAAGGGAATCAGAAACTTACTGCAGTGATGGTGCCCAGAGCGTTCATTAGAGAGCCACAGAGGGCCAACAGGACAAATCTGACTGTATTTCAACATTCGTGGTGGATGAGGTAGCCCCATGGGGAGCTTGGCCGCAGTAAGCCATAGGGAACAAAGGTGCCTTCCTCACACCTCCCCTACCACAATGAATCAAGGCAGCTCTGACCAAGAGCTGTGGCAGAGCCACATTAGTCCTCCAGCACCAGTTGTCAAAGTATCCAACAGGTTCAGCAATAAAAAGTCTGAAAAAATGGTTTTACCAGCACCATACCATGGTCCAGCCAGGGAAAGGTCTCCTCCACAGGGCAGCCACCTGTCAAATTCCACTCACACAGGCAGGAGGCTGAAAGACAAGCTCAACTGCAAGCCATTTTCACAAAATAAACTGTGTCACCTTGGTATCCCTAGCTGCCCTGGGCCAGTAGCAAAGCAAGGACTTGGGATCATGCACTGACCACAGGAAACTTCCTCCACATACGTCAAGTTGATGCCCTCTGCTCCCACTGAGATAAAACCGCAAGCAAAAAGTTGGAGGAAAGACACCGCACAAGATCAGTAGCTTTGGGCTGGCATCTGGGTATCATCCTGAGATTAAAACGGTGAGAAACGATGGGTGAGATGATGGGTTTGCATAGCTCTCAGCAGGTCATCCAAATGCTGCAGAAGGCTATTTGGACCCAGGAATATAAGAAGGACATTTCAAAGGATTATAAAAGATCTAGTCCATGATTCGGGAATTGCCAACATCCTCACATTTTTTTTGAGGAAAGAGGGTTTAAAGTAGTGGGAAAAGAATCACCAGCCTGCAAGAAACTGCACTGGGGAGGGGTTGGAGCCTTAACCTCAAAAACCAGATGTTACAAAAGGCCAGAAAGCTCTCCCAGACTGGAGGAGGCATGGAGGTTTGTCTGGACCAAGGCGCACACATACTTGGAAGTCTCTAGAGCAAAGGCTTCTCTCAACACGGCATGGAGAGCATTGCCTTCTCCCACCCAGTTCTTCTGTGGGAACCTGCAATGGCTGGACTGCTCTTGAACACATTAGTGACCCCACTTGGTGTGATCCAGCAGCTTTTGGAGGCTGTGAATTAATGGCAGGATAAATCAGGTATTCTGGCACAGGAGTAGGGTGCATCTCTATCAGGCAGGGCTTGGAAATCCAGAAATGCTGCAGACAATGCCTACCAGTGCTTTCTAAAGCACACTTTCCAAAACCGTGCCTTGAGGAGATGGATCCACAGCTCACAAACCCCAGCACGTCTGTGAGCCCAGAAAGAAGAGCAAGACTGGAGAGGCTGTCAGTTGGCTTGCTGCATGGCTGTACAAGTCAAGGACCTGGAGTCATGGCTGTGGGAACAGCACCCCAGGACCATCCAGGCACAGCTCTGGATGACACCAGCAAGGCAGTATGAGAACAACACGAATCATACAGCAAAAACCACAGGAGTGCCCTCATCCTAATAAAAGGTCAAGCCAGCTGGTGCGCCAGGAGCCAGAACCAGCCGTCACATCGAGCCAGCTATGTCCATCCTCTCAGATACCCTTGGGGACAGAGCACCTTCCCAGCCAACGCTGAGGGCATGGGAAGAGGGAAGGGAAGCAGCAGGCCTAGCAAGGCACCACACCACTTTGTCTAGAGGCAAACAAGCCAGCTGGATACCGGGAGGCAGGCTGCTGTAAAGCAGGGTGAGCATAACCCCCATCCATCCGAGGATAGGTCTGCTGGTGTTGGACCAAGGCACAGCCATATTTAGGGGTTGCATAATCTTTGCTAACTACTGTACACGATGCTGGGCTCTATTCCTTACTCCTCCTTAGGAGGCAAGGAGCACAGAGCCCTGGTTTTATAAATCGTTGTCACTGAAAACCAGTAAGATTATAATTTGGTCGCCATTTGTTGCTAGTTTTCAACAGAATAGCAGCCAGCAGTTACTGGATTATGTGGGGAGCTGGAGAATCGTACTTTCCTCTGAAGAACTGGCAAGGATCCAACCTCTCTGCAGATGAGGATGCTGCAGGGTCCTCCATGGTCAGAAAGAGAAAGAACCGATGAGGGGGAAGCCAGCTCGCTGAGAACATGGTAGTGGGGCAACTAGCAAGCCAGTCAAGGGAAAAGAGAAATGACGCTACATAATTGGAACAAGCCATCATGAAAACAATCCCAAACTTAATTCATTTGGATGGGACTTCATGTGGTGCTTAGAAGAATTAGCACTTTATCTTTGCAGACACAAGAAGCAAGAACTTGTTTGGTCATTGTGCAGTCACCGATTCTCTTTTTTTCCCCTTTTTTTTTGAAGAGTGAGCAAAAGAGGCATTTTTACAGCTCACCATAGGAACTGCAGTGGTGGACAAGGAATGGCTGGTATGTCCTCAGGATGTCAGTCTCTAGCAGGTGGCCAGAAAGACACAAACCCTGTACCCAAGGTCAGCCTGGATCCAGCTATGCCCCACTCCTGAACACCTGGAAGCCAGGCTCCCTGGCAGGGTGACCCTTCGGGCAGTGACCCTCTAGTGCCCCCATGGGGGAAACCTTGCCTCTGTGCTCATCCAAAACAGATCATCAAAGGAACCGGAGTGACTTTTTTTGAGAGAAGCAGTTACAACTGGTGGACTGTAGTTAACTGTGGCCAAGGTTTTCCATTGTTATTTTACAGTTGCTTGATGTTCTGCAAGATATTTAGAAAAATTACTTTAACTGTCCTGTGCCAAACTGGGTAAGGGTGAAAAAAAAATGAATTTGGCAGACGTTATTCATTCAGCATGTAGTTTGGATGATGTCCAGTGACTAACACAGGAGTTTTAACTGATCTGGGAGACTAAAAACCATTCACAAATAATTTGATTTAAGGTCACTGTGATTTCTTTTTATAAATAATTTTCATTGAGAAGTATTTTTTTAATTAGGATCGACAGACCTAATAGCAAGTCTATTGTGTGCACAGTTCATCATTCCCAACTTCGTAAATGACTTACATATGTGGTGTGCTAGTTTCTTGTTCACTGCACACGATGGGGCTTGTTCACGGGGCAACCAACGCCTCGCAGACAGTGCACAAGCCATGCTGAACTCCTCTCTCCAAAGGCACGCTCTGAAGAGGACCCAGATGGAAAGCAAAGGAAGCTTTCACCATCCTGTTATATGCTCCGGTTTGGGGACTGGTCTAAGCCTTTGCACAACTTCAGACATCCCAGCATGGCTGTAACGGCCTTCTGATTGCTCTGGCTCCGAGAGATGGTAACAGCAACTTTGCTTTGATTGCTCTATTGCTCCAGGGCCCATCACAGCTCAGGAAATACTCTGAACCAGAATATGCTCCCTCTTCCATGGTGAGAGCACAGAACAAGGATTGGACTAAGGCAAAGATCTGACGCTTTCTGGCAAAAAGCTGTGTCCAGTGGCAAGTATAAACTCAGTCGCCTAATCCATCAGATCACCCAACTAAGCCTGAACAGATGTGGAAAGACTGAAGGACAATTCAGACAGTGGATGGGAGAAGAATGGCTCGGCGACTTGAATGCATCTTTCTTGGCAACATCCTCCATGTGAGACAGCCTTTTCTTTGACTTGCACAATAACAATTGCATCCCAGCCACTTTCATTACTAATCTTATCTGTTGTTTGAATGGCTCTTAGATTCCCTCCTGTGATTATAAATGTTTGTACAAGTTCTTGGAGTCAGCCAAGTTGTTGCTCTGTAGCTGAATAACAGGCTTGGGCTCCAAACTTTGAGATGCTCGCTGCAATGATCAGATACGTTCTTAAAAGCCCTCTGAGTTGGATTTCAAAACAAAAAGACCATTGATCTTAAGCCCGAAATCCCAGCCATGACTCTGAAAACCTTCTTCTCTGTCATTCAAAGGAACTGAAACTGGTGCAATAAAGGATGACTACAACAGTCAAAGAAAGGAGGATTTATCCAATGAGAGGAAACTACCAAAAGTTGGTCTTTAATTAGATTACCAGAACAGGGGCTGAAGGGGATGTGATTGCTACCGAGCGACACGTGGAAGGGGAGAAAACATAAGAAAACCTTGTGAAAGCTCCAAGACGAAAGCTGTGGAGCTGTAAAGAAGCCATTGACATATTCAGGCTGGGGATGAAAAGATTTGTGGTTTTCAGAGCAAGGAGGTCTGGGACAAGATTCAGCAGAACCCACAGAAGAAGCCCAGCATGAAGCCTGACAAACATGTGGGACATACTGATAGGACTGTAAAAGCAAGGGAGGGCAGCATGTGACCCAGGAGGTCCCTGCAAGATCCCTATCCAGTCTTTGGCCATCAGTACCTGGATGAGGTATGAAGACATTCCCTTGGCTCCTGCATTTGTCCATCACCTTTATCTGTCCTGTTTTGCACATCATCTCATTCAAGCATCCATCTCAGGCTTGCCTTGGCCACGCTATCTCGTTTCAGCGCTGGGCAGACCTATGCAGGTCCCTGCGGCACAGCCACAGCCAGATGCCCGAGAGGGGCTGCTATGGTAGAGCTCCTATTGAAAAAGATTACCACTTGGGAAGAAAAAAATGCATTTTTTTGCTTTGCTCTGTTTACTTATATAAGCAAATGCCTGTATTCAAACCAAATTCAGACTCAAAACCGGAGTGTTAGGTAGTTGATGTGAAGTATTAAGTAGTTGGGCAAGCAAGGTCCCACCAACACCATCTCACCAAAGGA
>NW_009598277.1:0-1551 GCF_000690535.1 Cariama cristata | reverse complement strand
CAGGTCTGTGCCCAGGATCACCAGTATCCACCTGGAGTGCATCCACTCTGAAAGCAGTAACACTGGCCTGCCTTGGGGAGGAAAAATAACATCTGCTGCTGGCTGCACTTGACCAGCATCATCACCACCAGCAACTCTCACCCCACCACAGTCAGAGACAGACCAGCCACATGCTTCTTGCGAGCCAGGTTTTCACCAAATGTATTTCCTCAGCAGTTATACATTTCCCAGCTCTACCACATGAAGAAAGCAGTGGTTTAGACTCCATAAGGATATCTGCTGGCATTAGCAAGAGATGTCATTGCTAGACCTCACTTAAGGTTGTTTAATATCATTTGTCTTCAGGATAAAAAGAGCAAAATGAGAGAGAGGGACTGCCAGTGCATCAGCTCTCAGCCTGCCACAGGGGAGCAGTGCGGTGATGCCGGCCTGGCCGTGCAGTTCCCACGCTGGGGACCCACCGGGAGAGGTCTCACGTTCAGGCGGGCTGAAAATCAAAGGTGGCATCTGGGTAGCACCACGCATCCCAGGCGTTCAGGGCATTTCTGCAAGCTGACACACAGCTGCTGAGAGCTTGTAAGCTGCAGCTTACCACAGCCCCAAAACATCACTTCTGTATTAAAAGGAAACTGATTTCTTCTTTTTTTTTTTTTTTTTATTACCCATGGAGTCACTAATAACCAAGGCTTTAATCATAACGATGGGGCCGACTGGGGGTTCCTCCCATGATATCTAAGCAACATCTAAGACACACAGACGTGTTAGCAATTTACTCTCTTTCTCCTCGATGAATGCATATGTTATTTCCTCCAGTGCAGAGCACATCCCGCGGGCCACCATGAAATCTGCCTCATAGCACGACTGCCTTGTGTAACGCTTGCAGGTTTTTTGGGATGCTCAAGGTAGATCGATACCCTCCACACAAGTCAGCACCGGCTGTCCTGGAAGAAGCAGGCAGGGAAGGGACTTTTAGCAAAACCTAGCCTGCCAATTTGCTTCCTGGCCCGCAGCACTGGGAGAAAGCATCCTTACTTGGGCTGGAGCTGGCTTGAGATTCGGGATGTGGGATTCGGGATTCAGGGTTTGGTAACAAGGACTGGAAGTGAAGGGATCTCCTCCAAAATCCACTAGAAAGCAGCAGTTTAATAAAAAGCAAACTGGTCAACTGCGAGGGGATGCTCGGAGGGCAGCCCGCCGGCTTTCTGCCCACAGCTCTGCCTGCCGGGAGCTGCTCCTTCCATCCCGGTCCCCATCCCCGCTCCACTCTCGGGAGATCCAGCGCTCCCGGTACCCTGCCGCGCCATGGATGTATGAATTAATTTCATTAGCAGCCCCGACTAACTACATATCCCCCCTCTCCGTTCTCCCACCCGGAAAGCCCTTCCGCCCGGTACCCCGATGCTGAGCGTTATCCCGGCACAGGAATCGGCGCACAGGGATGCGGGGCGGGGGCTGGCGGACTCGGTTCCTCCCCGGTCGCCCGTACGGTTTCCTCCTGGGAGCATGCGGCTCCCGGAGCATCCCTCCCGAGGAGTCCGACGGCGCCCCCGG
>NW_009598276.1:0-2811 GCF_000690535.1 Cariama cristata | reverse complement strand
AATGATTCTATGATTCTATGATTCTAACAAACGGGCTCTGGGCGCTCGGGGGGGGGTTTCTTGCCCGTTTCGAAGATTTCTCTCGAGTTAAGGAGCCCTGACGCCGCTGATGTGTGTTTTCTTGCAGCTGCACATGGGAAAACAGGCCGAGGAGCAGCAGAAATTTGGGGAAAGGGTAAGCAGAGCCGTGTCGGCCCCTTCTGTCTAGTCCGGGTTCTGGATCGTGGTCCTGCCCTGGGCGGGCGGTTGAATCCTGGAAGAGAATGTCACACTGCTGACGCTGGGTATCTGCAGCCCTGGGGACATGAGTGTGTCACCAAGGATGTCCTGCAAGCAATTGTGGGTGTTCTCAGAAAGCCCTGTTACACTGTAGGAAACTGCGGCCCTTGGGGACTGGTGGTGGTGGCCCTGTGCAAATCAAGGGCACCTACTTCTGTGCCAACCCTAATTCCTGGTCTCTCTGCAGGTCATCTACTTCCAGAGTGCTCTGGATAAACTCAACGAAGCTATCAAACTGGCAAAGGTGCGTTCCTGCTCCGTCTGGTAGCAGTAATTGTGTTTTAAAAGTGACTGTGCTGGGCCCTGGCTCTGGTCAGTGGGATGCCGGACTGGGAAGATGAGACCTGGTGTCAGTGTAAAAGCTTTCCTTGCCGTT
The DNA here is from genome assembly GCF_000690535.1 of Cariama cristata. Classification (NCBI taxonomy): domain Eukaryota; kingdom Metazoa; phylum Chordata; class Aves; order Cariamiformes; family Cariamidae; genus Cariama; species Cariama cristata. Next base: position 2,156 of record NW_009598276.1, on the reverse strand, counting down.
CAGGAGGTTGGCAAACCTGTGCTGGCTTCCCAAAGCATGACTTCGCTTCCCTCTGGGAGATCCGACCAAACCCAAGGCTTTGGTATCTCCTGGTCTCTCAGTTTACTGGGGATTTAGCGGGATTTGGTTTGGTTTTAATCACTAAGGGGCATGTGAGCAGCTCCAGAAGGGCCATGGGTCTGCAGCAGTGGGCTCCCCGCAGAGCCCCCGGTGTCGGTGCTGTGGTGCTCGGGAAACCGAGGGCAGCCCCGCGGCAGGGTCTGCCTGTGAAACCGGGACACAGAGAATTTGGGGCTGCCTCCAGGCATCTCGGTTCCTTTATGGGGCAGAAGGAGGGATGGCTGGTGAGGCTGCTACTGGCTCCCGGGCACGCTCGGGCTGTGACCGTGGCACACAGGGCTGTGATAGCCTGCTAGGACAGCGATACCTGTTCCCTGCCTTCACTAACTCCCTCTTATTTCCACAGGGCCAGCCAGAAACCGTCCAGGAAGCCCTGAGATTCACCATGGATGTGATCGGTGGCAAGTGAGTCTGTGGACGGGGCACCCCAGATGTAACCATCCTGCTTCTCTGTGGGTCAGAAATGCCTGGTGGCCGGAGCAGCCCAGGGAGCGTCCCCAGTGTCCCCCGACACACAGAGCCAAGCACCCCGTGGTGCCTGAGGCCCTCGGGACGTGCGGCTGCTGTGGAAGTCACTTTTCCCTCTCCCTGGAGCGAGCCCAAGAGACCCAGGGCCTGACACCGCTGGGAGCAAGCTCAGGGAGCCGGGGATGCTGCCCGCTCCTCGCCAATGCGACATCACTTCTTGTTTCCAGGTACAATTCAGCCAAAAAGGACAATGACTTCATCTACCACGAAGCTGTGCCTGCGCTGGACACCCTGCAGTCCGTGAAAGGTGAGGATGGGCAGTGCCCTCTCCTGCCAGCTCCTGATGGGAGAGGGACACGCACACACAGTGACACACGGAGAATCCACGGGGCTTTGTGCCGTGATGCCATGCTGTCTGAGGATCTGCCAGGAATGAAAGCGTTGAGCGGGAGGACCCGTCTTGGGAATAATCGGTTCCCCGTGGAGGTTTGACAGGCGTGTGTTGTGTGTTTGACCTCACAGGTGCCCCGTTGGTGAAAGCTCTCCCCGTCAACCCCACGGATCCAGCCGTCACCGGCCCTGATATATTTGCCAAGCTGGTGCCCATGGCTGCCCACGAGGCCTCTTCCCTGTACAGGTGTGTCCCGGGCTGCGGCACGGGAGGGCACGGCTCTGACCGGAGCGGGAGAACCAGCCGGGCACGGAGCTCGGGACGCAGATCTCCAACCCCAAACTCAACAAGGAGTCTGTGCCCCAGCTCAGCTTCTCTGGAGGCTGAAGGGTGCTGGAGGGAACCAAACCAGCCGTGGTGGTTTCCCTGGGGAGCCACCAACATCCCCGAGTTGTCCTCACATCTGGCTCCTGTCTGGTGTCTTGGCAGCGGGAGCCGGCCTCGCTGCCCCAAAGGGGCACGTGTGGCCAGCCCGGGGATGGACGAGGCTCCGACCGATCCCCACAAAGCTCGGAGCGCTTGTGATTTACGGTGGAGGTTTCTCTACTCCTGCCGCAGCACTAAAAGATTTCTTTTTTCTTTTTTTTTTCCTCCTCTGTCGCAGCGAAGAGAAGGCCAAACTGCTGAGAGACGTGATGGCGAAGATCGAAGCCAAGAACGAAGTGCTGGAGTACGTGTGAGCCGTACCTGAACAGGGCCCTGGCCAATGCCCATCGTTCTGGGCTCCCTGCGGCCTGGCGCAAGGGTGTCCCAATTATCCCCTCGCTGGGTTTCCCACCCCAGCCCTGACACCCTGATCTGTCACCCTCATGCTGAGGATGGTCAAGTCCCAGTTTGCCCAGCTCTGGGGCAGACCCCATCCCCCAGTAGTTTCTAGTCCCCAAATTCACCCCGCAGCTTTACTCAGGACATCAGGGGTGATGCCGCAGTGCTGCACCCCGACCTGGCTGTGGTTTGGGGTGAGGGAGGACCTGCAGGGAGGTGGGGAGGCTCCGCTGCTGCTGCTCAGGGGCTTGTTCTCATTGATCGGCCGAGGCCAAGTGTGTGAAACTCAACGAGGCCAAGTGCCGGGTCACAACAACCCCACACAGCGCTACGGGCTTGGGGACGAGTGGCT
>NW_009598275.1:0-2275 GCF_000690535.1 Cariama cristata | reverse complement strand
GCATCTCATCAGGTCCCATAGACTTGTATGTGTTCATGTTCCTCAGGTGATCTTGAACCTGATCTTCACTTACAGTGGGAGGGACTTTGCCACCCTGGTCCCCATCATGTGGTCCATTGACTTGGGATGTGTGAGGAATGAGGTTGCCAGTGAAGACTGAGGCAAAAAATGTTAAGCATCTCAGCCTTCTCCTCATCTGTTGTTACCAGCTTCCCAGTTTTCCTCATCAGAGGGGGTATGCTTTCTTTAACCTTTCTTTTCCTAGTTGATATACCTAAAGAAACCATTCTTATTATTCTTTGCCTCCCTTGCCAAGTTCAGCTCCAGCTGGCTGGTTTCTTCAGGGTTCTTCCTGAAGCTCTGAGTGCTGTATCTGCTTTGCCACATGGTAGTAGCAAAGGTGTGTAAATGGTTGAGCACACCTAGTATCTACAGTGAAAATCACTGGTGAGGTCAAAATAAGGATGTGGAAAGGTGTAGGGCTGCCATGGGGAGAGGCAGCCTCTCCCACCTCTGTGAGGATAGGTTGTGCAGAAGGTGCTCTTGGGAGTTAAGAAAAACTTTTACTGACATTTTCCATCATGTTCTTGATCTCTACTAAAACAGTCATACCTGCTAGTGCACCATGCTGGGAAATCAATGATTTCTGAGAAGAGATGAACTGACCCGCTTCTTTCAGCAGTTTCTTGAATGTCCTCATTGCGTCACCCCTCGATACCATATTGGAGATCCTGTGACATAGTTCCCGCATCACAAGTTTCCTGCCGGTGGCATTTGTGTCCTTGTGGCCCGAGCCACTCCTTAAAGAGGCTATTCAGCTCTCCTGGAAGAACCCATAAACATATCCTACTAAATGCAGTGCGGGGAGGAGGGAGTGACTTCACAGTTGGAATGTGAATTGGAAATTCAAGACATGTCCCCTTCTGCTGTCCAGGGGAGCGCTGGCTGCTGAAAACAGATTGATCAGTGTCAAAGGTGAATGAGGACAGAGAAGATAGACCAGCTTTTTTTACATCTTTACATCTTTATTTGGAGAGGAGGGGAAAACAAATGTTAGCGACTATTTCAGGCAGGTTTTTTTGGGTAAATGACAAAGCATTTTGTTGGTATGCAGGAAACAACTGCTTCCCCTCTAGAGTTTTTGCGCACTTGAAAGGAAACAAGTCAACTCCAAACCCCTAAAGAGTGAAACAATTGCAAAGACTGATTATTCTCCCTGTAAAGCTTTTTAAGAGTTTCTCTTGTGTCAGGTGGAATGATGATTCTTCTACGTCCCAGTAATACCATTGTGTTTGGTTTGCAAGTTTACCTCCGTGTGGCAGTGGACTGCCCTGGAGTTTTATAAAATTCGTATCTGCTAACAAGACATTATATGTGGAATATTCAATGTAATTTAGTCCCCAAAATGTCTAATAATGTGGCAAAATAATAAAGAATATTGCAGAGTTTCATGAGGAGACTTGAAACTCTGCTTATGCTGCAGAAAACAAGGAAATGTCATCAGTTTTCAGAATGTCATTTTTCTGTTTTACAAACAATAGTGCCTTTTCCCCTAAATCCTTATTATCTTGGGGGGTTTGGTTATTTGTCTGTTGGTTTATAAGGACTCGTGCCTTAGCTGCATGTTTAGCGCATATCAGACTGCTGTGTCCGTGCAAACCCTTCTTGACCTCAGAGGTTGTCTGTGCAAACCCAGGGAGGAGGTCTGATGTCTTGGGCTTTGTAAGTCAACAGGTCAGGCACTTCTGTAATACAGAAAGGAGGGTCAGCAAGTATCAAAGATGAAGTTGTATTTATTGAGTAGGACTGGAGGACAGGCAGAGATGCAAAAACTTAAGGGGTTTGTTGATGGGTAAGATGCTGCTGTACAAGTGCAGTTCCCTCCATGTGTTTCATGATGGCTTTAACAGCAACAAAATTCACTTTGTTAAATCCTCAGACTGCTGAATCGCTTATCTTGCTGTGGCCATAACACCAGGCTAGCTAAATCAGTGAATTGTATGCCTGGATGGGGGAGCTCCGGCACTGGAACTGGACATTGGATGGACAGCCAGAAATAGACCCATTCGGAGGCTGAGTTTGGGCTTTTAAAGAAGTCAAAGCAGAGGCATTTGGTTTCACTCCTGTATTTATTAATAGCTGGCTGGTGCTGTGCAGCAGGGTTTGGCAGTGCAGCCCAGGGCCAGCAGGGATTGCCCGTGTGTCTTTCCCAGCTGTCGATGCAGCAGCTGTGGGGTCCTGGCCAGAGCGCCCAATTCCTGTGAGTTCCCCTCCT
>NW_009598274.1:0-7955 GCF_000690535.1 Cariama cristata | reverse complement strand
TTTTATTTTAAAACATTTTATTGTTTTAGAGACTGCCAACTGATAGCTTTCAGCTATGCAAGGCTCAGGCAGTTTAGACCTAGGGAAGCACAAAAGCACTTGATGCTCATCTTATATCAAGGTTACAGAGGCTTTTGGTCAGGCACTGCCTTTGTTTGCTTTCTTTGTTTTTATGCAGCTAGGTAACATAGCTGGGCCCAGCTCCACGGCTGTTGTCTTGGGCATGACTGCACTGCAACCGGAAAATCGTTACAACCAGACAATCAGCTCTCAGTGCATGCAAGTTTCTGCTGTGTCTATGAAACAGAGTTGAATCACTTGTGGGGGTTTAATCGAAATCTGAATACATGTCACTGAAATTGGCTCTCTGTGATTATTTATACAAGTAAATCTCTGCTTCTCACAAGTTCCCAGAAATCAAATGCCAGCCTTGTACGATCATTTTTTAAAGGCGTAAATATTTGTTGAAAATTCTTTGCTGTATTAATTTTACTGTGCTTTCTCTCAGCCACTCTTGATAGGGATTGAGAGACTCCTGGTGTGCATCAATCAGCCTAGGGAAGAGGGACAAAAATAGCTGAATATTTGGTCCATACCATGTTACCCTCAGAATGAAGCCCAAAATTTTCAGGGAGCCTGGCAAAGCTCTTAAAATAGCTTGTTTTCCACATATGTCTGCATATCCAGCTAAAATCTTCCAGGAAATGATCCTTATTTCGACATCAGGTACGTCAGATACAGGTATTTTAAGCAGGAGGTAGTTTAAGCAGAGTGCTGCATATTTCCATGTTTTCCTAACCCCCACTTGAAAGCACATCTGCCAGTAAGTGGTTTATAACTTGACAGTCAGCCACCACTATTTTTTTTTTAATGCTGTATAATGTTGTCAGTCCCTGTTGCTGACCTTTTTTTTCTTTTACTTTCTCTTCCTTTTTTTTTTTTTTTTTTGTGGTAACCCTTTTACCTTCTTTTTCCCCGCTCAGACCCATTAGCAGGATGTTGTGCAATATGGTGCTTGTCATCTGTTTCAAAGACACAGTGATGAGATACAGGTATGCCAGATGGATAAACCTAGTGTGACTAATTATTGTGTATTTGCCTTTAATTATTATCATTTATTACCAGAGAAAAGACAATAGAGGTTCCCAGACTAGGAAGGGAATGTCGGCAGAAGGGGAATTTTTGTCTTTTTTTTTTTTTTCCAAGAGACTGGCACAACAGCAAGAAAAGTTTTCTTACTAGGGAGAAGTACAAGCAAACATCAAGACAAGAGGTGTCCATACGACCCATGCAATACTCTCCTTTCCCTGACACATACTTGAGGATCATATTTCTTACAGGTAATAAATATTTTTTTTTTTGTAATTATAGAACGAATCTCTTACCTGAATATCCACGCAGGGCATAACAAATGTATGGATATCCTTCTGTCATCTGCACGGGAATTCGCTATGGGTTACAGGGTAGCTTTCTGTCCTCTCTGGTCTGGTCCTAGGAGATGTGTACAGCCCTGACTCTGCCCTTTTGGCACCAACAGAAAGGGGAGTAATCTGGTGTGGCTATAAACAGGCATTCAGGTGAATGGGAGATGAGTTTTCGATTGATCCAGGAGCCAGATGTACATTATCTCCTTCATGAAGAGGTGAAACCTGACGTCTCTGAGCACAATTTTTGAACAAATTAGACTCAGGGTAGCAAATTTTGTCAAAGGTTTCTGTGCCATCAGGTTGAGCCCACAAGTCTTTAAATGGAATTTGCCTCTGTATCTGACCTTAACATGCAGGATGTCTACAATGTTTGGCAAAAATGTAGATTTTCCTCTTTTACGTATTATAACCTTATTTTCAATCGATCCTCTCACAAACATGCACACATTATAAACATGTGTTGTTATAAACAAACATTTTAAAACAAAGGAGTTATTTCTGTTGCATCTCAATAGGCATAGGACAGACACTTCGCTCAGCTCAGGACCCACAGCCTGGCCTGTTGGGTGATTTTGAAGGCTAGAAGGTTGACAATGGTAAGAAACTTTTGGAAATATTAATACTGTGGTCCCAAAACCTGCTTTCAGGTTGCAGCTGAATCAGCTACAATTTACAAGTGCAAGTACAATTATGATGGCTCATAAGTCTGATCTTCTTGTTTATGGGGCACTGCACTTTAATTTGGGTGCAACCACACCGATTTGGTAAACAGATTGAGGAAGAACTTCAGACTCTAGGCTTTAAAATTCATAAGGATCTGATTTAGTACATTTTACACTGGTATTTTAGTATATTTGCTCTACGGCTAAATTGCATCGTAACCTAGAGGGCCAGTCATATACCACAATCTATCGTAGATAATACAAGACATAATCAATGTCACCAGGCTGCTGAAATATTTCTATATATAGTATTTGTCAGACAAATGCAGGCAAAGGCATTAAAAAAAAATGAAGTCCGTACATGGATGATTTGCAAACAGGAGAAAAGGCTAAATTTGCCTCTGTTTGCTCTGAATAGCTTACCCAGATTACAGGCCAATTTTGTTTTGGACAGAAATATTTTCCATCACGGAGTCTGCTAAAGTCAAAAGAGTACTATTCCTTTGACCACAGGATGGGCTGAAGGGCTGGGTTGTATTTTGGGATTGGCAGCTCTAACCATCTCCCTTTAACCCATTTGAACGCAGTTTGATTGGGACTTGACTGAGCACTTAATAGTCTGTGGTTGCCTTGATTGTGGACTTCTACTTTTAAACCAAATCCAATGTCATTATTACATATCAAGAAAAAACTGCCCCTGATAACCAAAAAATGTTGCATTAAGTTGTCAGACTGAGAATTAAATATGCAGAATCAGCCTAATGAAATAACTTGCCTTTGGTTGCAAGAGCCTTCATCATTCTTAAGAAGATTTAAAGCTAATCTGACTTGGAGCTGTTTTAGTCCAATTATTTTTCAGCAATTTTTTGGGCTTTATTTTTCTTTTCAGCAGCATTATTCAGCCTTGACAGTTTTTATTTTGTTAATTTTTTGCATATTAGGTAAATGGGAAATCAGTTTAGAACCATTCTTAAGTAGAAATGAAATGCCCTGTAATCCAATTTCGATCAAAATTCATCTTTGCTTTTCAGGGACCAAACAGCCTATGCTGTTATCTCCACACTGCACAGAGTTGATAATAAAGCAAAGTAAAGCTTGCATTCTTTTCCCATTGCACGTGGTGGGAATGGGGCATTGTTCAGATGGAAAACAATGTACAATTCCCCCAATGTGTGGCAAAGCTGCAGAATGGCGAGAAGATGATTTCTCCCTGTGCTTCTACTTTTGTTTCTCAAATGTTTACATCTGAAGTAAACCTTTTTTCCCACCTCCAGGTGGGTGGTTCTTTTCCCTGGAAACCTTCATGTCTCCCTCTCTTGATGCCTTGTGTTTGCAGAAGATAGCTCACTACTGCAGCACCTTTTCCAAAAGCAGTCTTGAGAAGGAAAGACAGATTCAGCTGTCTTCACGGACCTGTTTTACAGCTCCTCTACCTTCCACTTCAGTATTCAGCCTTTTGGTTATGCACAGAAACAGGAGCCAAAATACATCATAAAAATACAGTCCCTTTCCAAACACTGACTGCACAAACAGGCCTTGTATGTCTTACATGGTACATGGAGGTATCCTGTATATCATGTTCTTTTGCTTTATGCTGGCTCCATTGATTCCAGCTAAGTTCCTCACTGGCTTTTATTTCACTTTACCTGGCAGAAGCAATACCTCAAGGAAGCCTTACACTTTTCTTGAGCAACATGAACAAAATCAGTAGCTTTGAAATGGTTATTTGCAATCAAGCAGAGCTGCTCCATTCCTCCTGCAAATGTCCTTCTTCCTTCCCATCACTCATTTCTTCATCAGCTCATCCTAACTATGGGACAAGTTTTTCTCCATGTTCATTTTTCTCTGACATCAGTTTACTTCTCTATGTTCTCAGAGTTCCTGAGTATGTTTATGTTCCTTGCAACTTGCAGTGGCCATGTATTGATGTTGCTTCAGGTAGATAAGCAGTGGAGAGAAAATAAATGACCGGACGAACTCTGGGAATAATAGTGGGAGTTGTAAGTGAGGAGACAGGCAGTAGAGGACAAGAATGAGGGAAGGGGAATTGTTTGGTCCTTAAAAACCTTTGATCTTCACTCCATACTAATGGAATGTGATTGTTAGAGAACTTTGTTTTCTTCAAATTTGCACTGAACGCTGTAAAACACTCATTCATACAGACATACTGCCAGCTTTTTCTTCTGCAGGTTAAGGGTAGTTTTAAAAATGTCTCATGATTACAAATACATGATCCAGAACTCACAGTATATATACAAGCTCTGTTATTGGAAAGAATGCCCAGATCTCTGAAATTTTAAGAACTATAACAAGTTCCACCATGTTATGGCTCAAATAATGAAAAAGTCATTTGTTCCAAGAGCAGCAGAGACAGGAATACTTGCAGATTTTATTTAAAGTTGTTAAATAATCCTCTTAACATTACCAGCGACTGTCAATTGTCCCCAAAGGGGAAAGTTAAGAGAGGTAACACATCTGTATGAGATACGATTATGTGCAACTTTCTGGTACCCTCCCAAGACACATAGCAAATGTCTAGTTTTCCTTGGTGGCAGGAAGCACCCATGCTCATAACTAAAGAAAATGGACTTTTCAAAGAGATTGCATTGTCTTTCCAGGGTGCCTCTATTTCCAGTTACCCATCATTAGTTACCTTCTTGTTTGTGTCTGTTCTTCTCAATACATCTTGTAGTTTCTTGCTGCTTCACCCTTTCTGTTTTCTCTAACCTTAGAGCATTCCTCTCTTTCTTTCTGTCTGAAAATCTGCCTGCTGGATTTTCCATGAATCCATCTGCATTGAATTATTTATAGATACAATAAAATCTGCTTTTGTCTGATGTTTATTTTCTTTAATAACAAGAAACATGGGGAAAATGTTCCAAAGAACCGAAAAAGGACTTGACTTTTCCTGGACGCTAGGCAACGGTAGCCAAAAAGTACAAAACAAGCTGTAGGATGTTCGTAAGATGCCTTCTAAAAATAATAATCTTAGTACTTTGGTATCTAATGTGCTTTTTGCATTTGTTATATTTCCCAAATTTGAGCTTTGGTTATAATGCTGTCACGTCACTCTGGAAGCTGTCATGGACAATGAGTCACTGTGGAGGCAACCAGGAGCAATAAGCAGATGGGTTACTGCTGGTGAAGCCAGATCTCTGCTACCTGTTTTCCTTGTCCCAAGTGTTTTAAATAGGTCATGGAGGTCTCTTATGGTGATCATTCCTGACTAGGGGGTTTATCGTGTATCTGGCAAAAATTAGAACAATGTATCTTATTTAATGAGTCATCACTAGTCCTTTGTTACGTTTTACTGCTTGTTTGAATTTTCTTTTCATTATCATTTAAAGGGTTTTCCCATCTCCTTTTCCAGTGGAGGGTTTGTTACTCATTCGCTTCTTTCTTCCCTTCAATTATGCGAGTCATGCAAGCATTTCCCCTTGAACATTTTCCAGCTCCCCCCACGTCATACCTCACCCCCTCCATGTCCTCCCCCTCGTTTACACAGCTCCATTCTCCTCTGTGTTTCCTACATTGCCTACACTAATTGCAGTTAACATGGATGTGGTGGGGGAGGGAGTATGGAAAGGGAGAAGGTAAAGAAAGGACTTCTGAGGAATCTGGGTGAGATAAAACTGGAGACTCCTCTGCACATGTGAAAGATAGAAGGCATAAAATAGGCAACAGAAGGAAGAAGAGAGAGGAACAGATGAAAGTCCAGGTCCAGGGTGATCAGAGGCAATCTCAGGGTGGGGGCATGTTGGTTCTCATCTCTTTGGAGGAAGCAAGGAGTGACCTGGAAACTGCAGAGATGAGAGCTCAGGAGACCCAGTCCCTGCTTTCCACACCCCCACCTGATGCAGAAGCTGGAGGGTAAGGCTTATGGAGTCCTCCTTGCCACCTCTCTTGGTGGAAAAACGTTTAGCATATGGGAGTAGTTATACTTTTTTCTCACTCATTCTGTTTCCTTTTGTATTCTATACCCCTTGACCACTCGTATTATTGCAATTGCTTGTCTGAAACACGTCATCACTGGCTCTGCCCCCACTCCAATTCTTAAATCACAGAAAAAAGTAGGACACTGACACCACAGAAACAGTGTGCTGCATGTATTGGGGCCGTTCTTGCAGGCTGGGGATGAAATCTGCCTGGAGGACTTGCAAAGTTCAGTCCCTGTGCTCCCCACAGTGTGTTACGGCTGTGAACACTGCCTCTTTCTCAAATCAGTTTCTAAATGTGAGTATTTGCCTCAGAAAGAACAAACACACCCCGTCAAACAACCTAACTAACAAACAAGCCCTCAGAGTCTGGCAGCTCCCAAAATCAGCACTCAGTACTCTCTGAGAGTTCACTCCTTTGGATTCAAAGGTATCTGGATGCAGACCACTTGAGCTGGAAAAACTGCACATCTGTGGTATGTACTTACTTATTTATTTATTTATTTTCCAATCTCACACCTGCCTACTTTAGCTGATCTCTAGCTATCAAATTCCAGCTATCAAATTGTGATGGAGCCAAAGTAATAAAATGCCCGTAGGATACAAAATCCTGCCTGAAGTTCTCCCATAGCTCAGCCAGACCTAGAAGATGCACAATTCAATTAAAAGAAATACAAAGTTTTTCTCTCTTCACCTTGCCATTTTTCCATTCTTTTCTGTGCATTTCATGTATCCACATATATATATAAAAATAAATACACACACACGCACGCGCATACGCACATACATGCACAAACCCACCCCTCCCCTTTCCAATCCTTCCTTTAAGGTTTAATTTAACAATAACATTTGCGATCGGGGTCCTGAGCATCTCAAGGGCATTGCGCTTGAAATTGCACACACTCCGCACCATTTATCATAGCCTGACATGTGTCATGTTCCAGACTGCAGCTCCAAGAGGTTACAGCTCACGACTGCTCCTTTGTTGATCAGCTGCCGAGACAACTGAGGCACCTTTCTTTCTTTTTTTCTTTCTTTCCTTCTTTCATTTTTTTTTTTTTATTATTAAAGCTGCACCGTCCTCTTTTTAAGAGGGTTCATTCTGACACAATAGAAAAAGCAAACAAATTCTTCTCCACTCTCTGCAGTCTCCCCACCCAATCTTCATCAGCACCAATTCAGACCACATTTACTTTGGATTTGATAGAAGAGCCTGAGCTGGCTAATATTACTGCTTAATATACACAGTAAGATGGATAAAGTATTTTCAAGGTAGATCTCTGCTTGAAGAGAAGTACAGGGTGTGTTAACTGCTAAGGATATTGGGGACAGTGGTAAGGGAATCCCAAAGTGCTTTCCTGTGGCAAAATCCAGGCTTTCCAAGCTGGTGAGCTTCTTCCATTGCTGAACTTCAGTCCTGTAACTTTGGGGAAATGAATTTTCTCTTCTCCAGAGCTTCCGCTTCATTTACTCCACCCCTTCTCCTTCACTTCATCGGTGCCTTGAAGAGTTCTTGCTGAGTTCAGAGCATCTGAGACCTGCATGTATCTTTCCCGAAATGATGCGTACAGCAATTCAACAAACCAGGCTGTTTATAAAGCATATTGACAAGAGCCACCGAATTGCATTCATAAATCACTTGTAGATCTTACTTCTGCCAGTCTTCATCCTGCCAATCAACATTTGTATAGGGTATGGGCATGGATGTCATTGTAACTTAGTGTGTAAAGGATGCAAGGTACTATTGATAGAAAGAAATGGGTTTTGAATACTATGGGTTTTGAATACTGGTCTAAGATGTGAACAAAAGCAGACTTTGCTTTGTATTTTTCTGCTTTCTAAAGAAGGTTGGCATATCAGGTAAGCTAATAATTTATTTTTTAACTCTTCATAGTTTCATATACAGATATATATAAAAAAATATAAATATA
>NW_009598273.1:0-7185 GCF_000690535.1 Cariama cristata | reverse complement strand
GGCTCCAGAAACACGACCTACTCCGCTGGACGGTGTTTGAGAGTTGCATTTAGCGCTTCTTTTTTATTGACAGCTTTTTTTAATATATATAGAGAGATATATATGCATGCATAAACTTCAGAAGTGGCACACGTGCCGGCGTAAATGCAGTGCGGTTAGCAAGCAGAAGCGCAGGCAGCTCTGTATCTAGCTCAAGTGGGATTTTGAGGGTGGTTTTAGGGGGAAAACAAGGCACAACCAGGGTAATAGCACACCCCATGCTTTCTGCCCTGTCCCGGAGGCGGCTGTCCCACGGTGGTGTGTGAACACACGTGCATGCACCACCGGCCATGCACAGCCAGCCCTGCCTGTCCCCCCGGTGCCCCAGGGCTGCCCCTGCCTGCTCACTGCCTCTGCTACCCCTTGGTCTCCATCCCCTCCTGGTGCCGGGGATGCCTGAATCCTCTCTGGTCTCTTCCCACCGCAGGCGCAGCTCTGACGAGCATCTCCTGCATTTGTTCCATCTCACCTCCTGATCTCCTGTGCTTCTGCCGTCGCGGTGCGTTTCCTCGCCCTCATTTCAAATCCCATCACTGTCTCAGCCTCCTAGGAGAGATAAGGTCTGGGTCGGAGATAAAACCAGGCCCGTGGTTATTTGCTGACAGCACATGAGGTTAAAAACACCCTTTGTGAACGTGCTGTGGTCGGGACCGTGATGTGCGTCCTCCCCTCCGTAGGCAAGCATCCCGGAGAAGCACCAGTTGGCACGTGTTGGCACGTTCCCCTCGCCTCCTAAAAGTGCAGCGGCTGGGTCGAAGGGGTTTGGCAGAGGTGTGCGGTGCCTCCAGGTGTGGGGAAGTGATTTGGAGGGACTCAGGGGAGTTCAGCTGTGAGAATGGGCTGAAGGCAAGGGGCAGCAAGCATCGGGCAGTGGCATCTGAAATGAATGAGCGCCGGGGTTCGCCCGGGGAGGCTGCTGGCAGAGAGAGCATCTTTGCTGAGGGGAGGGAAGGGCACAGGAGCGCTTAGAGGATGGAGAAGCTGCCAGCCAGGCCCCAGGCACTGCCCGAGATGGGTCTGAAACAGCCCTGGCATCCAATGACCAAGCATGACTCAGTCCCTTTCCTTTGAAACTGCTAAAACCCATCCCCAGTATGGACAGAGCTGTGGTGTTCTTGGCACAAGGATGCCGAGCGCTTGGGAGATGGGATCATACGGTGAGATGCCCCCATTTCTGCTGCGGGAGGGTGTGTAGAAGGTGTCTGGGTGTCAGGAGCCCTCCTAAACGGGAGGTTTCCTGCAAGCGGGGCTGAGAGGAGTGGTTGAGAAGTGATTTTATGAGGTTCTTGTTAATTTGGATCTTGATTCAGATACCAGAAGTGTTTTCCATATTTTCCAGGCACCCATCTGTCACAGTGATGAGCCCTGCACAGTACTTGTCAGCAAATAAATGAAATATTCTTGTGAGATTCACCGCATTTAATGCTGGGAGATGAGATCTGGCTTGCGAGATACTTAGACCTCATGCTGCTTATCTTATTTTGTACAGATTTTTGTCCTGGTATTTTAATAGATATCATTTTGATTGTGTAAAATAATACCCTAGAACATAAATAACCGGGCAGAGTCCTAGGGATGATATTGCAGGTAGTGGTTTGCACTGGGATGAAGACCACGGCTGTGCATCTCCCAGAAGCTGGAGAGGTTGCAGAAAGGGTTTCGGGGGTGACAGGGACAGTGGGACTGGCAGCCAGAGGCTAGCTGGGGAAGCCGGGAAGCCCCTGGGGAAGCCTTTTAAGAAGCTTCTGGCACTGCCAGCTCCCATCAAGGCTCTCAGACCTCCGAGTTGCTGATCAGGGGGTTCATATGCAGCCGTGATGCTGAAGCTCGCTGGCTCCATCGTTAAAAAAAAAAAATCCCAGTGGCGCTGGGGATTCAACATTTATTTAACTTGCCAAGCGGTAACGTTCACCAAAATTACGCATGAAGACTTCTATTTTAGTTAATTACAGTTTTGTTGTTGCCCATTAGTAAATTAAAACAGTTGCAGGCTAAAACCCGGTGGAGGTTGGCGAGCGTGACTGTGGCCACCTGCCAGGGGATGCCAGAGCTTGGGGGGCAGCCAGGCGCACCCCCATGCACACAGAGCCCCGATGCCCACTGACCCCATGCCCCGTCCCCATGTATCGCCCCGGGATATTGCGGCAGCAGTCCCGGGGGCTCCCATGAGAGCAGGGCTGCTGCAAATCCTCCCTCACCCCCAGGGACGGAGCGCAGGCAGCCATCGGCACAGCAATTGCCATCCCTTCAGCAGAGCCTGCGGGAATTGCAGCCGCATCCTGCATTTCCCAATACCGCTCATGTGATGCGCAATTAGAAATCGGGATCATCATTACGGCTCGGATGTGATGCCTTCAATGAAGCCACCTGTTCTTGGTCGCTGACTGGGGCTGCCCTGCACCCAGGGCTCTGTCCTGCCCCTAATGACCCCGGGCGCACTGTTTTTCTCTCTGGAAACCTACTTTTTCCATAATTCCTCTGCAAATCCTGGTGGTTTAGGGGCAAAGAAGGCTGGGAGCCCGAGGGGTCAGGGCAGTGACCCTCCCAGGGCTGTAAGCTGATAAACCTGGCTGGGCTGGGCAGCCCCCCAGCACCCTTGCCCCCCTGCCTGCCCGGCTGGCCGGTTTCCAGCACACCCCGCTATGCCAGTGCCTCTTCATTTAAGATGGCATCTCAGGTGTGCTTTTGTTTCATCCCTCTCTTTAATTATTGATGCTTTCCTCAGACTGGAGCCTGCTCTGCATCCCACCGGCATGTCTGCTGGTCTTCCCCGTGCACCACAGTCTTCACTGGCCCTGGCCCCAGCTCCCCATTGCCTGCACTCCATGCAGTTAAACCCCTGTGCCCGCCGCTGCCACGCACCCTCAGGCAGCAAACCTCGACATTGAGCAAACCCCCATCACCATCCTGATCGGGGCCATGGTTTCCAGCATCTTTACACACAGAACTCAGACAGGCAGTGCCGTGCCTTTGCCATAAGCTCCTTACCCGCTTACCGCCCCAGCGAGGGGCACCCAGATTTCCTGAGCATCCAACCGTTTGGACGTGTAAGGCACTAAATACAGCCTAATTATTATTATCTTCATGGGATCTGGTTAATCTCGATGGGGATTTACAAGCTGTTAGCAAATCAGCCAGTTGTTGAATGTTTGCATTTTTCTCAGGGGCAGCCTAATCCCATTGGCTGTGTTAGCTGGGAGCTGCCTGCGGCCAAGTTATAGGTATGGGGGAGCTGCTCCAGGGCCGATCCCTCTGAGAGGGCGCAGAGGTGCTGTGGGATAACCACACACCCACCCGACAAGGCTGTGGGACCACGGGAGAGGGATGGGTCATTTGTCACTGACGGAGCGTGGGGTGCTGGCAGGGGGCTGTGAGATGCATCAGACACAGCATCTTCACTGAGCCCCTGGGTTTTTAGCATCCAGAAGCACGATGGGTGTCAGTGCTCGGTGCTGATGGGGCTGCAGAGGTCTCTAGAAGACGGGGACTGAGAGCTTGGAGAGGTTTGCCAGAGATGTTCCCACTGGGTGTGGGCAGCTTTGCCACCTCCCTGCAGCTGCCACGGGCAGGATTTCTTCCCTCCCCGTGCGTGTAGGAGCCGGGCAGCTTGCAGCTCCTGCTGCTGGAGGTACTGACTGCAGCAAGTGCCGGGATGTGATGGCAAATGCTGCGCTGGCTGCTGCGGCACGGTCTGTGCTCACACATGGCTCCGCACGGCACTGGCTGCTGATGGGGCCAGGGGCTCTCCCACGACTCGGGAAAATTCAGTTATCCCTTCGCTGGGTTTCTGCCATCCAAGGCTGTAACCACATAGTGATTTTCCACAGGGGTTCAGATGAAAGCGCAGGGTGCTGGACTGTCGGCAGGGTCTCCCTGGCATGGGAGACCCCAGAGGTGCTGGAAGAAAAGCCAGGGTGAGAAAATGCAAAGTCAATATAGGCCAGTCTCTCATCTTGGGCACCTCCTGGGGCTTGGCCGGCACCTCTCATGGCTGGCAAAGGCCAGCTTGGCCTGCGACCTTCTCTGGTTTCTGCCTTCCCTCTGTACCCATGCCTTTCTGCCTGCTGTGAAAGGCAAGGGGCATTTCAGAGTGGAGCTCCAAAATCTTTTTGGCAGGGCTATCTTTACCAGAGATTGTTCCCTTATCCGCTTCCCGGTGCAGTCCCGTGAAGAGTCGAGCTGTCACATCTGCAAGAGCAGGATGGTGAGGCGAGCTGCTCAAACTGGGGCAGCTGCCAAGAGGAATGGCTGCGGAGCCACAGCTGGGAGGAACCTGAGGGAGGATGCTCAGACCAAGCTGTGGAGCTATTGGATCCCCATGGCAGGGATCAGTCCTGTGCCTGCTTGGTCTTGGAGGAGCCCTAAGCCTCATCCTGATGAGATGACACCAGCAGGTCCTCTCTGCTGACACCTGCCTTGTATTGTGGTGTAGTCCCTGGCCTGCATGGACTTGGGGAGGTCGGGGAATCTCCAGTCCAGCCGCCCACGCAGAGCAGGGCAGCCACCAGCACAAGGGATTTTGTCTGCCAAAGTCTTGAACCCCCTCCAAGGATGGAGACCCCACGGTGACTGTTCCGGGCTGCACTGCTGCCTCCGCAAAGGGATTTTCCTAATGTCCACCCTGAACCTCTGCTCTTGCAAAGTATGTACATCCGTACCCAGGCAAACTGAGATAAAAGGAGCATACTGATCTGGGAGGCTACCCCTTTTGGAGGGTGTCCTGCCATGGTGGTTGTCCCAGCAGGGCACTGGCCAGAGTGTGTGTGACTCCCACGTCTCCCTGGGCACAAGAGCCACCTCCTTGGATGGGACCTGATTGGCACTCAGGGTCTGCAGTTGGCACTTGGTGGTCAGCATTGTCCTTCCATGGTCATCCTTGGCTTGAATTTTTCCCTGGAAGAGCAAAAGCAGCTGTGCCCATCCCCTCATCCAGAGCTTCCCAGCCACCATGGTCCGGCAGGGTGGGACATCACGAGCACGGGCAATGCACAGCCAGCCCGTCCCCTCTGCATTGTGCCTCCCCCTTGCTGCTAGCGTCGGGGAGGGAGCTCTGGTGAAGAAAAATGGGATTCCTGAAAGAAAAACGAAAGGCCGCGTATTTCCACGAGGCAGGGATTCAATTTGTGTCACGCAATCACATTTCCTTCTGCAGTCTGAAATAATTACACAGCGGAGCAGGGCGAGGAGATCTGATTCAGAGGCACAGGGATGAGAGCGGGTTCTGAAATAAAAGAAGACAAATGCAATCATTAAGATACAATAGGCTGCACTTGCCCCTTAATTAGACTTTCTCTTTGATTAAGCGGTAATTAAATATTACCGTGCTGAAAGGGATTTTTTTTATGGCCCTCCGAAGCCCTTATGTGTTCTTAAGATGTTGGTGTGAAGAGCAGGGGCTGCCGCAGGGTGGTTGGGGTGGTCAGGAGGGTGTTGCACGCCTGCCCTTTCCCCGCAGAAGAAGCCCTCCTGCCCCTCTGCTCCCTGGAGAGTGCGGGCTGGACGGCTGCTCCTGCTCCAAATTCCGAAGTGTCTGTGGGGAGGCCCACTACTCCCGACCACCACCAGCTGCAAAGCTTCTCCAGCATCTCCTCAAAACATGGGGACTTCTGGGTGTGGGATGCAGGTGCCAAGCCCGTTATGCTGCTGCCATCCCATAGGTATGGTTTTTAGAGTTGTAGAATAAATCATAGAATCGTTGAGGTTGGAAAAGACCCTTAAGATCATCAAGTCCAACCATAAACCTAGCATGACCAAGTCCACCACTTAACCGTGTCCCTAAGCACCACATCTACACATCTTCTAAATACCTTCAGGGATGGTGACTCAACCGCCTCCCTGGGCAGCCTGTTCCAGTGCTTGACAACCCTTTTGGTGAAGACATTTTTCCTAATATCCAATCTAAACCTCCCCTGGTGCAACTTGAGGCCGTTCCCTCAAGGCCATTTTGGTGAACATCATCTTCTACATGGATACCATGGCCTCTGTGGCCCCAGGAGACGCAGCTGGCTTGCAGCCCTGGTCTCAGGCCAGTCCAGCTGAAGACCAAGACCACCTCTTGAACAGTGTGACAGCTCCTCAGGGACCAGCCACCCCCCGAGTTTGGGCACCTCCAGCTTTGGGAGCAATGGATCAGCCAAAGAGGAGTCTGGGGAAAAGACTTGGAGCATATTGGGCTGTTAGCAGCAAAATTGAAAAGATTTAAGATGATGAAACATCAAAAGGGAAGGAAATGTCAGGCCTCTATTCCTGGACATTCCTGGGTGGGTAAAAATAGCCCATGGATGACTCGGGGCCGGGGGGGGAAGTGCTTCTGATCTCTTAATGCAGAGCCCCTGCCGTAGCCCCGCGGGCTCTCTGCCACTCGCAGCCCTGCTTGGAAGCTGCTTTTACCAGGCCATAAAATGACAGCTCTTGCTGAGAATTTCACTAGATGAGATTGTCTTGTTCTTTTCCTGCACAGCGTGTACTTTGGGTAATATCTTTGGGAAATTTTTGCATACTTGTGTACCCGGTATTTTCTGATAACCTAGAAAAAAAGATCCTCAAGTATTACGATTATGCTATTAAACCTTTAGTGTATCAAGGAAAACAAATCAGAGTGAGAGAGAAGCTGTGTGGAGCCCGAGAAGTGTTAAGCTACAGTAGCAATCTGCCTTCATTGTTTAATTTCACTTAAAACCGAAATACCAGCAAAACTGGAGATGAAAAGAGCTGGTGATGCTGAGGTGTCATGGGGGAGAGTGTGAAATCCCTTTGTCGTGGCCATGGTCCCTCAGGCTGAACATCACTGAGGTCTGGTCAAGGCTGGGGGTAGGTTTAAGCTGGATGGTCGGTCTCTTCTTCTAGATGGTTGGTAGGGTACGGCTCCAACACCACACGCCCCTCCGCAGCCCACACTGGCATTTCAGTGCTTGCCTGCTCACCTCCTGGCCTCTCCAAAGCCAGTTATTTGGTTTGAGTGGGCTGAGTCCTTTGCACCATCACCACGTGTCCCATCAGCTGAACTTGGTGAGGTCCCTGCTAGGACAAAGCTCCCAGAGTTTGAACCAAACTTTTCCTTTCTCTGTTTTGCAGAAGAACGAATGGCTGTGCTTGAACTGCCAAACTCAGCGGCTGC
This sequence comes from Cariama cristata, assembly GCF_000690535.1. Classification (NCBI taxonomy): domain Eukaryota; kingdom Metazoa; phylum Chordata; class Aves; order Cariamiformes; family Cariamidae; genus Cariama; species Cariama cristata. The sequence continues at coordinate 29 of NW_009598273.1, read as the reverse complement.
TTGAAGGCAGCCTTGGCGACCCTGCCCCG
>NW_009598272.1:0-4713 GCF_000690535.1 Cariama cristata | reverse complement strand
CCAGCGTTCTCTCTGTTGCCGGGGCCGGGACTGCCCGCCCGTGGCAGTAAGGCCGGGGTTGGGGTTCGGTTTCTGCTGTTCTCCAGTCAGGGACCGTCAGCGCAGGACGCGGCGTGAGCCACTGTTCGCCGTGAACGCGCAGGGACAGAGGTTCAGACGGCGCCTTCGGCATCTGCACCCCCCCGGGCTGTTGTGCTCTGGTGGCCGCGGGGCCCTTGACCCACACAGCCCCACTCCGGCCCAGCCGCTTCCTCTTGCTACAGCGCTGTTCTTCCAACAGCTCTGCTTTTCTTCTGCCATTGTTTCCTGAAATAAAGTTGGGTTTGTTTTGTTTTGTTTTGTTTTTTCCATCTGCCTTTCTGTAGCACACACAGCTGCAGCATTTAGCACGGCACGGGCTACGTAGTCTGCCGTCACGCCATGAAGTCCCACTCCAGACCCAGACCTTGAGCATCCGCTAATCCTCTTACCAAAGTTAATATCCCCTGTGCTTCCATGATAAGCAAGAGTGAATAGAAATTCTCCGTCTGCTCTACATCTTAAAGTTCAGGAGAGAAATGAACATACATGTATAATGAGCTACATTTAAATAGTAGCAACATTGTTTTTAACTAGAAAAATGTTCATGCTATTTTCCTTCTATAACGGTATCTCCATTTACCTCTGCTTTTCAAACTTTCCATGGAGCCAGACATCCTTTGATGCTGATTCACAAACGCTCGGTGAATTCCCATTGCTCCTAATCCCTCGGCCTCTCGTTCTTTATAAAATGTCTTAATGCCTTCAGCCAGGCCCATTAGCGCTGGAAACGTGGCTCTCCTTGGCTGGACTCAAAGGAAGCAAAAATGAGGGCCTATTTCCAGGCTAACCTTGCCCGCCATCTAATCCTGTTTCATTTGGGTTTATTTCCTGTTGGTTTTGTTTTACCTCTCAAACCAGCGCACTCTGGCACCAGCCGTGCCCTCACCCCCGTAACGCTGCTCCCCTCGCACGGCTCAGCCTTTCGGATCCAGCGCCCGTCGCTTCTGCTGGCCGTCGCACGGGGAGGGAGAAGCAGGATCTCTCCGTTACGGGAGGGAAAGCTGCTCACCTGCCGAGCTGAGTTTACCCCCGACACAAACGCAGCCTGCCTTTCCGTTCCTTCCTGTGCTTTCTGATGGGTTTAGACTTGTACGAGGGATTTTTAATTGTTAAGTGTTCACGTTAGGTACAGTTTATAAGTAGCTCTTGTGTTACAAGTAGGAATAAAACAATGCAGCGTTAACACTTTTCACCTGAACAAATGAAAAATCAGCTTTGATGCCAATTTAGATGCCACCTGTAGAAAACGAGAGATTTCAAATTAACTTTATAAGTCAGAGCTGGTGTGTAAAAATCAGCCTTCCCTTCCAGATGCAAAGCAAACAAAATGCAGCCAGACTATCGCACTATGTACTAAGTACATAGTTTTTATTCTATAAAACATCATTACGCTCAGGCAAGACAGCGATTTGTAAGCGCTTACAGGTTGCAGTTGTGGACCCTCTAAAATGTCCAGTCTGGTGCTGATCAGTCAACACTGATTGCTTTCACTTTTAAGGAAAAAAAGACCCAAACCCTCTCTCCTACCTGCCGAGAGTTTGGATAACTCATTGATTTCAGGGGCAGACGGGACAATCGACTTGCTTTTCCTATTCCATTAATCATGGATCGCTGTATTTTTCTCATTTGCTCCTTCTCCTCATGTTTTTGCCAAGTGGTTAAATATCCTCAGTTTAAAAAAACCCCCACCCTGTTTTCTAACTAGATATTCTCTGGCTTCAGCATCCTGGTGTTGTTTCACACTGTATCTCTCTTTACTGGTACTCAGTCCTCTTGGTCGGGATTCTTACAAAATAGGGACGCGAGCCCGCTCCTATTCTGTGTCAGACGACTTCCACTGCACCGCAGCCATCGTGCCCTGACGTGACAGTCGCTCTACAGCTGGGATAATGTCCTATTGATTGGGTTTCTCCTTTGTTAGAAGACCTTTAGTTTAGCATAGGATGGTCCGATACAGCTTCTCCGTGCTGCGAGACAGAATTAGGTGCCTCCAAAGAGGAGGATCCAGCACTGGGAGTGATCCTGTTGAGGTAATGCTCTCCCTCCACGCCCTTCATCAAAAACCTTGGCATCTAAAGCTGGTGGAAGAAATCCTGGGCCCGAGGCTGTGTCTTTTAGCAGAAGGATCCAACGGGATCTTTAATCCATGCACCAAATTAGGGGGTTTTTAGTAGATCACACAGTCTGAAGGTCACCAGGCTTGCTGAAGCAGCAGTAATGCTCGGTTTTGATGTGTTTGGATGGAATGCAGAGAGGTTTGGGCTTGAAATTCTTCCTAAATTTCAGTGGGTTTGTGTACTGAATTCTCTGTGGGTCATTTGGAACGTAACAGCTTCTTGCGAATGAATAGATGTGGGTCATGGGCGGATTTCAGTTAGGGAATTAGCGAGTGCTGTGATGGGAGTGTTTAAACATCTGATAAATCAGGCGAGTTTCAAACTTCAAAACAGCACTTTTCTAGATTGACATTCATTAGCAAATGCACAGTTGCCAATGGGTAGCTCTTAATCACTATCAATCATTAACACTACTTATTCAAACAATTAGTCTTTAACAATCTTATTCTAAATTAGCCACGAGTGTGAATGAGGCCGATGCTGCGTAGCTAAGGCTGACGGCTGCAGCTCCTGACGGTTTCGGTGGCTGAGGTCGTCGTGATCGGGCACGAAACACTCGTACGCTGTGCAGGTCAGACTGTCGCAGTGGGTTTGTGTTCGGGTTGAAGGCAAACAAATATCGATTACGCTTTGCTTTGTATACTTGTCCTTTACTCATCGAACAGGCCCTGTCTCTGCTACAAGCTCTTTTGGTGGAATTTGGATGACCGAGTTTTAGTTATTTAAAATGCCAGAGTGTGTGCTGGAATAGCTGTCTCTTCTCCCTCAGTAAGGTGGAGGTCGACACCTCCGGAAGGGCAATTTAGCCCATCATAAGACGGATGGATTAGGATGAGGTGTGTCTTGCACTGAATTCCTTTGAAAATCTAGAGATCCTGTTGATGGTGGTGGGTTTCGTAGACGAATCCGGCTCAGCAAGATTGGGATTCTGCACCGCCATTGCCAGAGCTCATGCTGCTTGACGGCCAGAATGAAGCTGTCGGCGAAGGAGCCCACCAGGTTAGCTGAGTGCACATCCTCTCTCCTGAAGTATGACACAATTTAGAATCAAAGGTGATATTTTTGAAGGGCCCAGGATTTTGCCAACTCCGTGACAGGCTGCAAACAGCTAAGATTTTCACCTTTGTCAAACTAGATTTAATATATCTGGGAAACTAGGCAATGTGATAATGTATTGCTACTATTGACTTGAAGGAAGGAGCAGGAGGCGTGCTCTCCTCACATAGATCTCCCGGGGAACTCAATATTTGACTACAAAAGCTGTGAGTTCTTTTATCCAGGCACACTTGATTTTAGAGGTGATATGCAGAGCACCAGCCTTGCTGTACAGCTCGACTTCAGTCAGTTTTACGTGGCTGCTCTTCCGTGCTTCGCTTGGCCAAGCGAGACCGGTCGCTGCCTGAAGTAAGGCATCGGTAGCTGTGGACTAAATGGCCCAAGTGCCAAATTTCTGCCCCCACCACAGAAGTGTCCCCTCTGCAGCATCACAAAGGTGCACGCGTTCCTGCTAGGGCCTCGGACAACAGCTCTCGGACTCCTGGGGATTCCTCCTGCTACGGCCACCTAGATACCAAGTGGATGGCACCGTCTCTCGCCTCCTTTGTAGCTCAGCTTTCACCTCAAAGATTCAGAAAATAAATAATGGCCCGACATGAAATTTAATGACAAAAAGTATTAGTGTAAAACTAAAGTGATCTGAGCCTGCAAGCATTCTCTGGGTATTTTTTTTAAACAGAATACAACGCTGTTGCTCCCAGTCATGAAGCAGTAACACGCGGCGAGGGCTCTGTCACCATGGAAGGCCTTTGTAAGTGTTTCCCTGAGAGCTGTTATCTGAAGAAAATCTCTGAGCCAGCATGAATAAATAATGTGCTGATAAGTTTGTCCAGCAATAACTACTCTGCAGTAAAGCAACCTTAGACGATCAGCTGGAAACCAGCGGCCCCTCAAGAGTGTGTTGATGCCCAGAGCAGAGTCATAATTGTTTCTTCCACTCTGCTACTGTAAGCACACAATGCTAAAAGCAACAATAATAAATGAGAATGAAAGGCAGCGTGGACTGCACAAAAATGTCAGAGGTGTGCGCGTCCCTCTTTCTGATGCTAAACCCGTCTGTATTGTGGTGCTGCTCCGGTGAAAAGCAACAGCGGAGAGACGAGGCCGGCTGTAAAGGAGAGCGCCGTAGTGGTGTTAACGGCAACCAGCGCCGAGCTCTGAACTGTAATGTATCTGCTGGGTACTGCTATAGGGAGCTTTTCAAACAGCCTTCTGCCTTTTGTGGGCACGTGGACATTTTGAGGTGAAGTTCTGACAAAGTCTTGTGCTAGGATCTCTACCAGCTAAGGGGAAATACAGGGAGAAAAAGGTGGTGTGGAGTTTTTAGGCATTTTTATTAGCACATGCCTTAGGTAGCAACAGTCTGGTTCTCTGGGCAGGGGCACTCCGGGAGCCGAGGGCTATTGCCAGCTTTGCCGCTGGCTGAGCTGGTGATGGTGGGTCATAGAATCACAGAATC
>NW_009598271.1:378-15529 GCF_000690535.1 Cariama cristata | reverse complement strand
CGCCGTCCGGTGCAAGCCGCCGGCGATGCTCTGCCTCGCGCCCCGGCACTCAAACCCGGCATACCGCACGGGGTCCTTCTGCCGATCAGCACTGCTCATAAAAAACAAAACCAACCTGGCAGTAAGTCTAATGATCGCATTAATTTGTCCTCGTAACTATTGTGTGGTACTGCATAAATTCTCCGGTGCGCAGCTCTGCAGCACATTTCCACGTCCTCAGCCACACGATGCCCATACTCCCTGCAGCTAAAACTTGCTACTCTCTTTAATAACACGTTATTTTTCAAGCCTGAAAATGACACAGAGACCCTAATGTGCCAGGGTAAACCCAGGCTACACGTGAAAGATGGTAGGAAAGTCAGATTTAAAAGCAGAATGCTTGTTAACTTGCTACTATTCACAAAATAGTAATTAAGACTCATTTCTCCCTTTTTTCCTCTAGGAATTTAATAAACTGTGTTATTTTCATGTTATTTGTTAAACAATTGCTCTTACAACAGCCAAAAGTTTAACGGTTAGTTTAGCACGGCGTATTTGGGCAACGCTTACACCCCGCAGTTTAGTGTCTAGATTAGGAAAGAAAATGTTGTTTCAAAAAACATCAAAACAGTCATTTTACATTGGCATACTTTAAACACTGCAATAGTTTAGACACTGCAGCAGCTTTAAAACTAAGACCTTACATGAAGACCTTGAAGTTCCAGTTAAAACATATAACCGTAAATCCTGACAGTCCTGTGTTAAAGGTTAAAGCCCGGGTGTGACCGGGGCCCAGGCACACGTGGCACCGTCGCTGCGCTCACCCACACGGGAGGGCTCCCTGCCCCACCTCGGACGGGCCTCGACAGCTCACCCCGACGAGGTCCCGCCACGACTACCTGGTGGGACGCGGCTGGAGTGGAGCTTCTGGCAAACAAACGGGGCTCAGCCAGCGAGCGCCCGTCTCCTGCACTAGGATCACGCTTGTGCACGGGTGTGCAAGAGCAGAATGGCGGGGAGCGGCAGGGGGAAGGCGCTGCCTTCACCGCAGGTACCAGCTGCTTTTACAAAGTGAATGTCCGCATGCATGTGTTGGACGGGAATCTATACCCTCTTTCCCCAGCTACCAACGTTTTCCAGGGCTTCGCTCTAAAGTCACAGGGTCCCCGACTTATTTTTTTGCACCTGCCTCCTCCTGAACTGGGTTATTGATGTTAGAGGATAATGTCTCGCAAAGGCTGCAGAGGATGTTCATAATCTCTCGTGCAATCTCCTTCAGCAGCCAGAAATCAGAGACTCACCTCACATGAGGTTCAGGCAGCAGTCCAACACAGTCAAAGGAGCAGAGTGTTTAGGTTTCCTTTAACTGTTGCTGAAAACCTGATAAAAATACAATTTTTCTTCAGTAAGGAAAGTAATTCTTCATTGACCAGGTGAAAAAGTTCTGTCCACATTTTGAAAAGAATTCTGCTTATGTGTCTTAAAGTAAAAGAGATAGTATATATATATAAAAGATATTTTTTGTACATATATAAGATAGTATATATATGTAAGATAAAGTACTGAGATAGAAATGGTTTTGGGGGAAAAAAAGAAACATGACAATACCGTTTCTGATTTCACTAAAACCATTCTGTATCGAATACACCAAGCACTGAAAAGAAAACAAATATTATCTGGAGCATACTATGTTCTGGATTTTATTAATACAATTCAGCAAATGTAAAAAAGGAAGTGTAGTACCTTAATGCTGGCTGAGCAGCTGCCCCGGACCGTGGTCCGGCGCTGCAGGGAACAGTTTTTGAAAGCTATTGTTAGACACAACCAGAGTGCCTCGCCTTTATCCGGGTGGATTTTTTTTTGTTTGGGTTTTTTTTTAATACTTTACTAGAGCCCAAAAAAGCTTTAAATGAACATAATGCTAGAATTTAAAACAGGACATCAAAAATCAAGATCTCTCAAAACCTGAGCCCGCCCACGTGGCCGTCACATTGCCTGGTGTGGAACACGGGGAAATTCAATTTCCCGTTACGTACCAGATCCTGGCAGGACGGCGGGGGCTGCTGTGGGTTTGACAAGTGGAGCAAATATTCTCTTTCTTAAAAATTACTGCCCCATGACCGTGCCAGCCTTTCACTGATATACTGTCACTACGAACCAAAACTTTTCTGGTTGCAGTGACACGCACCCCTCTAATAACCGAAGTCGGGCTACGGGAGCGCCAGCCAGCGTGTGCCCACAGGCACGGCTGAAATGCCCTGGCCACCACCTGGCAAACATTTAAGCCGTGCTTAGCCTTAAACGAGAATAATCCTAAATCTAGAGGACATAAGCATGCGTTTGAAGTTAAGCACATGTTTGAGTGTTTTGCGGAACCAAAGCCTTCCTGCGTATTTCTGTCTCTTTCACTGCACACTGTCCAAATTATTAATGAAATGCCTGGGCAATTTTAACATTGGGTTTTATTGTTTTAAGTACTTCAATTTTTTTCTTTAGTCCTAGTCATTTCTGTGATTTTTCCCAGCATTTAACAAACATTCTATCATGTTAAAACTGTGTGGCAACTACAGAAAGCTATACACCGACATGGATCATGCCAAAAAAAATAATTAAGAAAAAAAATCCAAAAAAAAATCCCTTTTCCTAATTTTCCTTTGATACATCCAGGTTTTAAACTAGATTTCATGCTGAGTTACTATCTAAGAAATAAACACAGACCAAAACAAAGTAGTGTTTGAATTTTAAACACATGCAGTAGAGACCAAATCTTTGGACAGCACTGCAGTATTGTATTGCAAATTAATACTAAAGTTTGCAATTGTCCAAATTCGGAATTTCATCCAACAAACATTTAAATTTATCAGCCTTATTCAAGAAACCAAAATTCCTCCACAGTTCGAAACCAGAGTTCTCTGTTCGCTGTGTCCCTGCAGACCTTTCCGCAGCCAAGAAGTAGCACCGGGCACCGAGACCTCCGCAGAGTTTAGCTCTTCTGAGTTCAGGCTCATTTCTAGTCCCTGACTTCAAGCTCCAGCATATGCATTAACCTCCATAGGATGACAGGTCTCAGCCATTAAAAATCCTGCACCATCAAGTCAGTTTCCTTCCCACCTAGACAGCTTTTAGAACTGAGACTTGGAAAATAGCTAAGTTTGAGACAAGATATACTACGCAATAACTTTTATTTTAAAATTTTTTAGGATTAACCTGCAACAAAATATCATGGTAAATTAATTAAAGCTAATGTAACATATTATTAAAGGTGAGCTTTTACTGTTAAAACTGCATTGCTTAGCTTCCAAATATTCAATCCTTCAACTTAATATCTACATTAAAGATTATTTTTGCACATAATTTCCCTTTTAAAGGAAACAGAAGTTAGCCAGAATTACTGACAAAGCCTTTAAATATTATAAAGTTAAAAATTCAGATGACATAAGCTCACATATTCAAGGAAACAAAAAATTCCTTTCAAATGATAAGCAATTAATTTCTAATCTTTCATACATCTGCAAGTATTGCAACATTGCACAAATTAGATTTTGCATATATTCTAACTTCTGTGGAATTTACTGTGTCTTAAAATCTGTTCCTTCCCAAAATCAGGAAAAAAACTTTGAAAATAATAGTACAGCATTATAGTGACACATTAACGATGAAAAAGAACATAACTTTGATTAACATCAAAGTTAAATGGAAGGAACTGCTAGCACATTTTAAGATTAATTTATTTAAAAGAAGAACTCTTCTTTCTTCACAGTGATTCTTCCTCAAATCGGATGTTTCGCTGAAAGAGATTGCTGTGCAGGAATCGTTCTGCTCGGTTTGGTTTGTATTTCCAAGCAGTAAACAAGAACCTCGTGCGTCTTTTTAAACTGGGGAGGAGTGGGGAAATGTGCTTTGAGGTGTTCCAGCTCTGAAACCCTGCCTGAACTGCAAAAAGCTATAGCGGGGGCAAGATACCAGTTACCTCAGTTAAATTTAGAAAACCTCTGCCTGCTCAGACCTGCGAAATGGATTTGATGTGTTTCTGGAGAACGGCAAAACATACAGTGTGCTGACAGCTTTCACATTTACCCCGTCTCGTCAGAAATGCAGCACTCGTTCTGTAAACTCTTTTGGACGCAAACTAAAACAATTCCATACCCTCTTTTCTTTCCCACAAACTTCACACCATCCCATACCCATAGCTTCTCTTCCATCAGTCTGAATTACTCAGAGAAGAAGAACACAAAAAAAGAGTAAGGTAAGGCACTTGCAGAGAGGCCAGGGGCAGATTTTTTACTTTTGCTCTGGCTGTGACCTGGGAATCACATGCACGGAGTAACGCCGAGAACAAGCGGCGGGCGTTTCAGTAGCACAGTTGCACTTGCACCTCTATGCCAACAACTGGTGTAAATCCAGCAGACCGTGTAAGACTAATTCATGCTGCACTGTCTCTTTTTTTTTTTTCTTTCTTTCCCCCTTTTTTTTAATTAAAGGAAAGCTGCCATGCTAAAGATAGGAAACTTACTGTAATGAAGACTTTTAGCTTGCAGAATCTATGCTTGATTATCACAATACAGTAGAAAATTATTTTTTAAGATTTTGGAGGACTTTACAGCTTTGACTTTACAGTTACGGCTGAGGCTGAAAGTACATCACTCCACACAGGCGATTCAGCAAAACCTGTACACCGTCGACGGCACAGCGCTCTCCTGAGCTCCTCCCACCCTTTCCTTCGCAGCACCCTTATTTCTACAGGTGTTTTCCTCTGTGAGGAGCAGCACGGTACTTTTACTTCTTAAATTCAACAGTATTTACCGGGTTTAAGGGGATCTCTGCGATCTAAAATGAAATTGTAAGAACTGTACTCAATTAATTGATTTAAGAGTCCACACAAACATTAGACACTGCTGTTCCCAGAAGAAACTATTAAATTTTTTAACTGTGCATTTGTCACTTACCCATATTGTCACACTTCAAGCATGGTAGTCAGGATGTCAGAAATAACAGCAAATATAGAGAAAAAAGACACGCACTAAAGTTTCTCTCTTGCACTGGATTTTTCTCTTGCAGCAGTAACAGAAGCCAAGAGGAGGCTTCAAATAAACGTTACAATGAAAACCTGGACCTAACTCGGCTCCTGAGATTACTACCTTTACTGTTTCAAGGGCAAGTCTGTTTTCAACGTTTTTAGTAATTCTAACCTGAAGTGCACAGTCTGACTTTCTAATCTGGACTGTGCCTTGAGTAAGCAGCGTTAACTTGAGGAACACTCCATACACCAGGTACTGCACGTAAGCGAGCAATAAAAAGATTACACCCACTATTTACACTAATAAAAATGGTGCACTTCAAAATTTATATTCTGTAACTGTTCCCCTACTTCCATGAGCCACGGGTGATCGTTTTCTTTTGGGCTCCATCTACGGAAACGTCAGTGCCCCGTCTGTGATGTGTTCAGAGGAGGGATGGGGCTTGTGGAGGGCAGCGATCCCAGCCGGGCAACCCGCTGCTGCCGGGCCACCCAGGCTCCATCTTCGGTCTTCATAAATGACCGACGGGATCGAGACAGCATGACGGATCAAATGGCAAATCAGTATTACCAGGACTGCATCGTAAATGGGGTTTATGATTGCGTGGACACTGTATGAACTCACTGTAAGGGATAAATGAAGTGCCAGAAGTAAGTTTTGGCCTTTGAAATTTGTCTCATTCGTTGACCACAGAAAACCTACTTACTATTAAAAGCTTTTCAGAGTTTTAGTATTGCTTTTCTAATTAAAAAAATAATAGAACTAGTGTATTTAGCTCCGTGTGTTACGCATCTTTGCTAGAATTAAGGAAGCTTTGTTATTAAATAAGCAAATTAACTTTTTTAAGCACCAGATGAGCATCATGACCAGCAACCCGAGGAACTACTGAACCTCACTTCAAACAGAGACGATGAACTTCTCCCCCACAAATCAGAAAGCATACCGAACTCCACACGCCAGCTCCGGCTGGCTTCCAGCGGGGGCTGCCCCACGTGCCACCGCCCGAGGCAGGGGTATAGCACGGCCGGGTAGACCTCTGCTCCTGCAGCACTGGTACCCGACCCACGGCCGCTGAGGCCCTGTACCGTGACCCCCAAGGCTGGCCTGTGCTTAAGAGAAAGTCTCTCACTTTTTGCAACTGCAACGTCCTTCCCGAGCAAGACCATGACAAAACGCAAGCGAGGAAGGGATGCTGCTGGAAAGGGGCCAGGAAGGGCAGGGGCTCTGGGCCCCTTCTCCCACCTGCCCCGAGCCCGCAGTGCCTTTGGTAGCATGTCTGCAGCCGGGGCTGCAGCACCCAGACCCAACAGCGGCCCTTCTTTGGGGCGACCTGCGCCCCGTGTGACACCGCCCCGGGCTGCCGAGTCCCCGGGAGCGCAGAGCCCAGGCTCTGCCTGGCGCTGGCTCTGCCTCCCCCAGGGTGGGCTTGCGGGGCAAGCCAGGAGCCGGAGAGGAGAGCTCACAGCCAGATGTACTGCTCGTTCATCCCCCCCAGATCAAGTGGTCACATTGAAATCCTGCCTCCTGGCTATCTGGCGACCAGGTCATGGTTGAAACACCACCGGTCTTCCTACTCGTTCCCACCCGTTGCCATGTCGGTGCTGCCCCCCCGGCAGCAGCTTGCTGCCGCTCCAGGCGCCCCATCTCCAGGCTCTGCCCGACCTCCTCCCGGTGCACCCCTTACACAGCCCACTCCTCCCTCCCTCCACAAAGACACAGACGTTGTCCAAACCCTCAGCACCCTGACCAGTCAGACACCTCCTTTTCTGACCGCGGCACGCACGGTCTGTTACCTCCATCCTCTGCGCCGCTGCCTGGGTAACTTTCCCAGGCTGTGATGCTGCACCTTGCAAGCGTCCCTGTGCATCACCAGCCGTGGGCTCCCCAGAAAGCCTCTCTGCTCTTCCCCCTACACTCCTAACGGTTCATTCCTGGCAGAGAACAGGTAGTGTGGGAAGAGGGGAGACAGGCGTGCAGAGGACGAACAAAGTGCGCATACATCATGCCGGCTGTTTCGGGAGATGGTGATGACTCCAAGCGCCATGAGGAGGAAGGCTGGGAGGGCTGGATGCCACTGCGAACCGGGGCAGCACCAAGGGGTATGCCAGCAGGGGGTTGGCCGGAGCAGTGCAAAACATCCACGCTCACAGACAAACTAGAAGCTGCTCGACTTCACCTAACGTTCCCACTCTGCTCCTTTACCACACGATTCACCACATGACACACTGCGTTGGCTGCACTGAAGTTAGGACTCCTGCTGTATTTCTTACCGGAAAGATACAGAAGGGTGCAAGGCAGAAAGGCTGAGGCATCATCTTTAAATAAAGTGATTGCTCATACAGAAGAGAGCTAGAGGGTAAAGCTGTGGACTGTGGTTTCCTAAAAATTAAAAAAAATGGTGACATGGATTTTCCTAATATCCACAGCATGCAGATATTGTGAATACACTGACCTCACCATGCTAACTGCACAGGTTAGGCTGTTCCATAAATGACAACAAAAATCAGCATGTATGCTACCAAAATGTCCCTGAGAATACCCCAAACTCCTATTTAAATGTAGGACTGTTGAGAGAATGCAATGTCTCAACGTGTGCTCAGAGTCCATCCTGTAAAAAAATGTGAGTCAAATAACACATTCTAACCATTTCCCTCTGAGTTTACAATAAAATTTGCCTTCTCTGTAGTGCATGTCTTCTTTTCACAAGTCTTAAATGCCACCGCAGCTTTTGCATGAGTGTCCATGCCGCTCCAGTGATGCTCACCACAAACGCACTGAGAAGTTTTGCACTGCAGGATTTTAATTAGTGAGGTAAGATAATCCTCAGGTTTCCCTGAATTGCTCTCCTGGAGCCTTAAAATCCCACCTGCGCTGCAGGGATTTCCTACGCTGCAGGGTCATTTCCATTTAACAACAAGAGGTCCCAGCCAAATGCTCTTCCTTTTAAAGACATGCGAGAGTATAGATTTGGATTTCTGCTTTTCAAAACGTAAATGAATGCAAGAAACTTGATACGGTGAAGGCCTCCTGTGTTCAAAATCTGAGCCTGATAACAGGACTTCTTGAGCCGCCTTCTTCATTTACTTGACCAAATGATGGAATGGCTGTTGGCAGGAAACCCTCCCATTTATAATTTTACAAAGGTATGAAATGTAGATGTCTCCATATTTATCCCACTTTTGTTCTCAAACACGACACATCAGCAATCCACATAAGCAGTGCACCCTGAACACCAAAAAACCCCAGACTAAATTTGCTAACACTCAAGATCCTCCAGATTCAACTTCACATCACCGTTGCTCGTACCACCCGGAGGGTGGGGAACAGCCCATCCCTCAGCACACGGACACGGACCCTCCGCACAGTGGGACGGACTACACAGGCCCGCAGAAGGCCCCTGACTGGGAACAGCCAGATGTTCCTCATCCAAGCCCAACAGGAGGAGAGCCCCACGCAGAACCTGGCAGCACAGATGACAACTGCCAGAGACGGGGCTTGACGTCATTTTCAACCCTGAGCCTAGCACGACTTAGCTCTCACTTACACTGAACACCTTCCCTCGGCCAGGAATTAACCCCATCAGAAGTGCAGTACAGACAGACAGCCACCAAAGCTCAGGATTGCCAGGGTTTACTCAGGTTGGGCACAAGACTACGCAAGCACCCACGCCAATCCAGCCATCTCGAGCCACCGTAATGCGCGGGAAGCCCAGCGGCACAGGCTGACTGATGCAGAGATGTGGGGACGCTTCTGCGGCATGCCGGCTGCCGGGGGGCTCACAGACCTCTGGCGCTGAGCTCCAGCACCTCTGTGCACTTGTGCTCCGTGCCAGACTGCCCGTCCTAAACCCAGGGCTCTGGGGAGCGCGGCCCAGAGAGACGCATGCGGCCCAGAGGCCAGCTTGGTTCTGGCAGGTCTAGCAGACTTCGCCAGAGCTCAAATCCTGCAGAGACTGAGCTGCACTTCAGAGGCAGCGGGTCGGTACTTGGCTTCCAAAACACCTTTGCAGCATGTGACCGTTAGGCTTTTCTGCTGGTTTGGTTACCCCATCTTTTACCTAATGCAAAATAGACCAGCATCATCGCACAGACTGATTCCGTGCCCGTATGGGTAAGAAAAGGTACTGCTTGTGAAAAACCTCCAGACTCTCCGGATTCGTTCGGATTGCCGTGCTTGCCACTCCCCGACAGCCCTCGCCTCGGAGCTGCAGCAGGATCTTCTCCTCCCCGTCTGAGGTTATTCCTTCTGCAGGCAGCCTTCAGACTCCCTGAACACAGCCGGTCGGCGCAGGCTCTCCCAAGAAGAGCCTTGCCTGCGGTGCTGGAGCGACTGCCTCTATTCCTCTGCCTTTACACTCGCTCGCTCTAACCGCCTGTCGCGTGGGGGACTGGAAGAGGCAGAGCAGCAAACCGAAGCCGACTCAGCCGCCACCGCGCGCAGAAGACCTCGGCCTGAGCTTCTGCCCCCCACCCCAACACCACCCACAGCTCTGCTCCCACCTCCCGCCTTGTCCCCCAGAAGGAGCGTGTCAAAAAACCCTGCAGATCGGGTGACCAGGATTCAGAATTATTTGAACAGCAGTAGCATTTTGTTGACTGGGGGTCTCCTTAGATCTTGTGTAATAAAGAAGTTACCGGCACTGACTAACACTAAGATGACGGGTCAGACAGAAACACCGCCCAGCAGACATCAAGAACCAAGACCAAATGCAGTGCTAGTGTCGGCATTAAGACATTTCACACCACCTCATAAACTCACGCAATTCAGAAGATTGTCTTTCCTAAGCCATGGAAAATAACCTGTGCCTGCAAAATGGCATTTAACAGTTCTTCTCCTTTCTTCTTTTTTGACTGTATCTATCAAACTATCACATGTGCCACCAAAAATGTTGTCTGCGTAATTCCAAAGATGAGTTCCTCGTTATTTGAAATTATGTGAAGGGATTACTTTGGGGTCAGGGAGGTATAAGGCAAAAAGGCCCAGAAGCGTAATTTGAACTCTCAAAGATGGAAATGAAGAGCTTTTGGCAAGACGACTAGACGCCATTTTCTGTACTTTGGATGATATTGTAAACTCACTGGTGGAACTTGGAAGAGGTGAATACATTTTTAATCAGAAAAAGTAGAGTAAAAAAAGAGCACACTAGAGAAACCGGCAGTAACATTTTGTCTCTTTTAGGAAGAAAAATAAGTATTCCACATTTGGGATGGGGCAACAAGACTGACCACGCCCCGCTGTGTCTGCCAGCCAGCAATCCCCACACCTGTCGTGCTCTTTCTATTTGGCCAAGCTCTAGCACACGATGAAAGAGGCACATCTTGTTATAATCAGACAGTTCAATCTAAGACTCATGTTTAGAGAGATATAATTAAAACAGGACAGCTGTACAAAGCGTTTGTGGGAAAGCAGTATTCAGGAAGAATTTACCCAACGATCTTTGGCAACCGAAGAGCACGCTGCTTAGAGGACCCGATACTGGCAGAAGAGCACCTCGAGAAAAGATGCCTTTTGGACAACGTTCAGTACAGCATGCCTGTCCCTCCTGCCCCCCCCGAATACTTTATCGGTGAAAAGCAACTAAACTAAGCGAGCCTGTTAACTACATACACACATTTACTATGCAAGGAAGCGCACAAGTTGGACGTTAAGGGAGATCAGTGACCTAGATTACCATTTTGCACCCCTTGCCACACATGACAGAATTTACCCCGAGTTCTCTTTAAAGCAGCTTTGGCTTTTTACAGGGAAAGATGATGATCAGAGATCGAAGCGATGAGAATCGAGCCAACAAACTGGTTAAAATGCCACCCTTCCGAAATGCATTAAAGCAACCGTAATCTCGCTTTAAAGGAAGTCAAAGGGAGGACTGAACACTTTGTAAGTGTTCAGTAAATTGCAAATGAGAAAGTGAACCGTGGCAGGAATTCAGTCCAACAGGACGGAGTGCTCACAAACCCCGTTGTGTCCGAGGGACGAGCGCGTACTTGTACAGGACTGCCCCCGAAAGCCAGCCCTTGTTTGTTTGGTATCTAAAGCAGATTCTTCTTCATCACTTAAACATGCCCCTGCCTCATAATCTCTCTTCTGGCAGTGACACTGGGCCTTAAATGTTTGGATTTGGTACATCTCGCTACTGCTACATGCAAGGCACAGAAACCTTCAAGAAAAAGCAAGCTGCCTACAGAGCCCAACAACCACTTTCATTATTCGTTCCTTCCCTAGGTTTGTTGGTTTATCTTCAAACGCAAGGTTGTAGTATCAAAATGAAGAAAACAGTTATCCTGATACCATACGTTAACACTAAAACACCCTTCCAAAGGTAAATCTTGTTACTGCACTAAAAAGATTGAAAAATCAAATTTCTCCAAAATAGAGTAGATATATAAGAAATTCGGTTATTCTCCAGCTTCCCAAATAACTTGTGACAACATCTGTGAATTATTAATTATTATTACAAAAAAAAAAAAAAGGAAAATGAGAGTCTTAGGTTAAAGACAGAAGTCACCGTTACTGTGTTTTTTACAACTTGCAGTCAAACAAGAATTTTTTTCTATTTCCTTCTAACTTATTTATACTTTTTAAAAGATCACTGTATATTTTAAGGAATCTCTCTCCAAGAAAAAATGGAGTTAAACCGAAGAAGAAACAGCAAATGTTACTTAAAAGTTATGCTTTAGTAGTTGCCATGCAGACTTATTGTGACTTCTGTAAAGCTTTTACAAGGTAACTATCTTGTACAGTGTCAAAACTAGTTTTGAAGGAGTAGCTTTCAACAGACAGGTGTTAAAGGTGAAAAAATCCCAAACGCGGCTATTCTAGCTATGAATCACCCCCTAACTGTAGCTGTATTCCCATACGCCTCCTGTAACAACATTTCCTACGTAAACTCATCTTTCTGCCTCAGAAAATGAGACTGAAATAAAACTGGAAATCATATTTCTCCATTTTTGCTGGTTTAAGAAGATTACTTAAATACAAGAAGCTTATTATTTTCCAAATTCATTTTGTTTGATTTTCTGGTGCATTTCAGCCACTGATATTGGGGTCCAGGACAGAACACACCTGAACTTACTAGTGCCAATATTTTATCAGCAATCCCTGGCATTAAAAACCTCGCACAACTGTGTCTTTCGCAGTTTTTTGTAATTGTTATTAGCCATTCTACATTTAAATTTCAGAAATAACTAATATGTATCTCTTCACAGATACTCCATCCAAAAATGTTTTATTTACCATTTGTGTAATTTTGCTGTAAATAAAAATACAGGGATAAGTTTTGTTAAATAAAATCTGTGTGTACAGAGTTGAAATGCATACAGGTAGCATAATTGTTTCCGGAAATACACAATGAAAGTTTATTTTGAAGCTTTATGTTTATACTACATTTTGTATAAATACTACAGAAACTGCTCTATTAACTGTGTGTTCGGGGCAGGGGGGAAGGGTCTTCCCAAAACTCAATGTTAAAATGTAAATGAGCAAGTACCATGTCTTTCTGGTGGGCTCCACGATGAGCCATCCCCCCCTCTTTCCTGATGTCTCTTTCAGACCACTCCCCTCTCAGTTTTACAAGGGCAAAATAACCTTAACTTCTCAATTAAAAACATACTTTTAAATCACCGATGGTTTCATACTTATTGCCCCGAGACTACCTTGCACCATTCTTCTCCCCTTTGTGATGTACGGTGCCTAGGACACAATGCATTCTGCTTGAATCACTGAGAGAAGAGGAATAGTAGTGATTTTAATTACTGTGATAACATATAAAAGACCAGCAAAAACATTGTACTATATCGTTGTACTTGCTCCACTACTTATAAAGTACACTAGAAAACAGAGGACTAACTGTATGTTTATCACAAAAAACTGTATTCCACTGCTTAGAGCAAAAAGCTGAAAAATCATGGTTTTTTAGTCAAGAAGCTTAAGTGGAGTTAGGATGTTTGTACTACGCAGCTGAATATGGAAGTTCTGCACTGTCACCTGTATGCTAATTTGATTAACCAAGTCATTAGTCAACTGTTTTCGACACTAAGCAACGGTAATATTTATGCTCAGGTCACTTGTCGTAATTTTTGTTCACTGAACCACACTAACAGTGGTCAATAATTAAAACAATTTTAAGTGTGGGGGCGGGTGAAGAGAGTCTGATACTGATTCCTTGATGTAAGTTTGATTTTTCTTCCTTTCTCCTCGTGCCCTTTTTTCTTTTCCTTGATGAGAACTGTTTGAACAGACTCTGATTTTTCATTCATTCCATACAGAATTCTGTCCTATATGGCATCTCATTTTACCAATGAACTTCAAAATTACAGTAACAAAATTAAATTTTGGAAAACAAACTGAAAAGAACTTGTTGACTGTTGTAATTGCCCATTCAGACCAGAAAAGGATTTTTTATTCTTCTCTTCATCCTTGAATTAGTTGACATTAACCCTAACTTTTCACGTTTTCCTTATTGATGATAAGTATACCATTTAAAAAACAAACAACTAACTAGACATATTAAACCAGCCATCCATTTCCTCTAAAACAGGACAGCCACTTAGATCTCAGTTATTTCCCAGTCTGAATTATCCTGGAAACTTCAGATGAAGATGGTCAGTCCCATCAGGAGGGGAAGGCAGAAAGCGGATTCAAGTCAGGGTGACTGTAACATTTATTGCTACCATAGCTAACCCCAGAAGTCAGCGATCCTCTCCTGCTGCTGCTTTTAATTTCAAGTGGCTCACCCAAAGTTAAAAGCAACAAAATTACCTAAGAGAAGATGAATTACAAATAATGGCCCGCTTACGTTGGTTATCCTTAAAAGCATAAACCCCCACAATTCCATTGCAGCAAATTTCCCGCTGTTTGCAGTGGGAAAGCACGGAGTTTTTGCTACCTGCGCTGTGTTCATACTGCTGTGTGCAACGAAGTTCTGCATGGGAATACCTACAATTTCCACAGTAAGGTTTTGCCGTGTGATTGCAGGGCATCTGAGCAGCTGTGCTGTCTGGCAAGGGTACTGCTGACATTATAATCCACCTGCGCTGGGAAGCTGTTGTGTTTCCTTCGTGTATTTACGTTCTTGGAGAAACTACAGAAAAAGAGCGCTACATCAGGACTAAAAGTGAGTCTTGTAGCTGTACCATTTCTGGTACAAGTAGGACAAGGATTTTTTTGGTGTATTTTTCATTTATGTCTATTTTATGAGCAGATGCCCTCCCTGTAAGATACAAACTGGAATGGTGACATAAGAACATCGACTGAGAAATGGTCTCAGTTTTACTGATGAAAAAAAGATCAGATATTTGCCAGACTAAGAAAGAATTAAAAGTTTCAATGAAGTTATCCTTAATAACCAACAAATTTTCAGCTTCTTTTACAACACTATACGTTAAGACTATAAAAATTTTCTTCTGGGAAGAATTCAGTTCCCAAAGAGCCTGCTTGCTCCTTCAAAGCCCTACAGATTTTTAGCTTCACAAAGCAACTCAAAATTAGTCAAGCTTTGAAATGAAAAAAAAAAAAAAAAAAGGAATGGGGGGGGGGAATGACTCTGAAGGTGCATTCTCTGTGATGATGAATGTGGATACTAAAAAAATCGAGTAGGTTTTAAACTAACTAAATACATTAGATGTAAGTAACTTGCAGGCTTAAAAACGGTTACCAGTGCAAGTACCACCATCCCATTGATAAAAGAAGCCACTCTAATTCCAAAGGCAGTCCTATCTTTCTGTCTTGTATGAACACAGTGACTGTTGCTGGACGCTAACTGTTTTCCACCCTGTGACAAAGCGTTAGGTGGTTAGCAGAGAGCTGCCAGGCTTTCTCAGTCTGCATTTATTTCCCTTTTCAGTGCTGAGACAACATTTGCTGAAAAGCAGTTACGGCTGCTTTTTTCCATTTTGGTGCAACTGCGTTTCACAGCCTCACCAAGTACCTGAACATTTTCGTGTGCTCCTTCTTATTTGAGTCCATTGGAGAATGATTTTCAAATGTGTATCTCCATACAAGGGAATGTATTTTTCAGCTTTTGTCCTTCAGAGATTGCACACGTGTGTGCCGTAAAAAAATTACATCACTCACATACGTCATGAAAGTGTCATTTGTATTTACAAACATACTGCCCTTTGAACATGGAGGCTACTATATATAACCAACAGGCAAAC
>NW_009598271.1:0-342 GCF_000690535.1 Cariama cristata | reverse complement strand
CAAAAAGGATCTCTGCAATTTTTCTGCTTTCTGAAGTTGGTAACTTTATGACTATTTTCAAGAAAAGGTAAATCGCGAATACTCGGGTTCAAAATGTCCCGTCAACCACGTTGCTGCTACCCCAGACACGGTAAAAGCCGAACAGGAGACAAAAGCACGCCGGGTCCTGGAAACGTCTCCCTCGCCTCCTCCAGAATGTAGTCAAACCGTGAAAAAAACCACTATGAGGGAGAGAAAAAAATTCATAATCAACCTCTCCGATGAGAAACTAATTGGTACTGAGTACACAACGGCTTACACTTAATCCCGTTAATGACAAGGCACGGAAAGCGGTAAGAGGCT
>NW_009598270.1:15781-29613 GCF_000690535.1 Cariama cristata | reverse complement strand
CGGGGCCGGCGCTGGGCACACGTCCCCGTTCCGCCGGCACGGGGCAAGAGCGGGGCCGGTACGCACGCAGCGCCACTGGGGAAGAAGGGGCAGAGTATTTCGCTTAGAGATAATGCCACATGCTTCAATCTACAGCTAACACACGTCATTCATGCGATGCATTAAGGGGCACACTGCTTTGTAATAGTCTCCCTGAAGTGTGCTTAGCAAACTTACCCATGTCCAGGTACAAACCCGACGGTAGCATTCAGGTCAAGGAACACTTTGCCATCTGCATCTTGCAGGAGGTTCAGCGGGTAGGGGTATGTGTGTGTACAAACACTGGCAAGTCTTCGGACTAACATCTTCAGTGTAAGAAGTAATCCAATTAAAACAGTAATGACAGCTTTGTACAAAAAGACAGCATAAGAGATCTTACTACATCAGTTAAAAATACAAATTATATGGTTTGTTACACTTTTTGGGGGACAGAAAAACTACAAAGGCAATGTGTGTTATTGCAAAGACTTTTATGTGTTTAATTGCATAACTTCATTGAATTTAATCCTCTTTTATATGCTTAATCAAGTGCATGTAGGATCATGACAGAAGACAGATTCTGTAGTAAGAATACTTAAGTGACAATAGCTATTTAGGGTCCATGGCTTGTAAAACTGCAAATTGCAAGCAAGCTTCAACAAGAAAAAAACGCATGTGCAAGTAATGAACCATTTGACCTTTTTAAAAATAAAACAACTATAATGTCTCATCAGTAGGATAAAGAGTTACAGATCAACTGAAGGCAACATAATCTATTATTCAAACACCAAAGAGTACCATTTTTCAAATGCTGTGAAACTGAATGCTATAAATGGTTCTGGTGCTATTCAAGCTAAGTCAGAAACTGTTTTTCCTGCAGATTTGCTGAGGAAACTAATGAGGTAGTATGCTGGGATGGTTATGTGCAACATTTCTTCTTTCAGTGCCACAGCTGAATAATAATGTGAAACTGTTACAAGTTTTGTTTACCTACAAAGTAAACATAATGCTGTGTTTATGGACCTAAATGTGATATAGCAAAACACGGAAAGGTGCTAACTTAAATTACTTCTCTGTCACAAGATCATCATTCAGTCTGTTCTATATTCTGTAATTAAAAGAATAAGGAGAGTGCATTTAATCCTTGTGATCATGGACGTAATTCAGCTTTTAAGAAAAATCAGGGCTTCAAATAGAATGCCAATAACTAGTATTTCAAAACAATAAATAATGAAATTTCATCACAGCTACATAGTTGTTAGGTATTCACAGATGAGCTTTGTTGGATTCCTCTGCAGTACTTTAAGGCATTACTACCTCCTGTTGTCTGTCCTATACCTGTATTAGAGGCCAGTGTTGAATCAGAAGGTTAACATTTATTCACCTCTGCCACCCCTGCTGCAAGGCTTATAACTTCTGGTAAAAGAAAGGTGTGAATACATGAAAGCCAAGCAAAGACCATTCTTTGGCACCTCTGAGGAATACACTAAATTGAAAAGTACCTGCTGAAAATAACCCATTCTTGTGGTGCCCAGGAAATACGAATACTGCATGTTTAGTTTTACAAATAACTAGCACAACATTAAAAGCCTACAATTTGTTTTCTTTGTTAAAGTATACTAGTGTAGTTGTTGAACAAATGCATATATTCATCAGTTCCTTATACCAATTATCTTAAATCCCGATAACTGTGGCTATTTATATTGTCATCTCAAAAGCAGCTACCGAGCTTAAATGCAAAGTTTTTCCTACACAAGGAACAAGTATTTCAACCTAGCCCTTTTATTTTATTGATCTCTTTTTAGTTTACCTGTAGGTCCGAAAATATAAGTAACCTACCAACTTGCAAATGGTCTGGTACTAATGGTAGCCTTCAGGGTGTTAAAAGAAGATAAGCTAATAATTATTAGTTTCTTCTTAGGAGTCTTCGGGGAGCCAGCCAAGTTTAAATAGGGTAATTAGCATCTATAACTATAATTTACATAAATTACAGAAACATAACACCAAACATTTATCTAATTGCAGAAACACGGTGTTGAATTATCCAGAGGTAATAAAACCCAAAAATGCAGTGTTCAACCTGTATATAAATTAAGACTGTGTCCCTAAGAATTTGATGACCTATCTCTGTGAGGGTTCAGTGTGGTAAAGAGAATATTACAGTTGAGTCAATATATTATCAGAAAATTTCTACTGTGCTTTACCTTGTTCAAACCAAACTTCCACATACAAGGAAAAAAATGGGAAATACCAATCTAGTGTTATTTAAGTCTGTTGATCCATTATACATCTCCAAACATGTCAACCTGTTTTATTAAGTTTGAATTGGCAAAGCTGTTAAAATCACTTCCAGGCTGTGTACATCTTCAATATACAATCAGTTCAGTTGATTGACATTTGGATTTGATTATATCTGGCTTGCCTGCATTCACAAATGAGCGATAATACTACAGAGCTAAGTTGGTGTCCTTGCTCTCGTTTTACACATACTCTTCTTTTCTTCACTGCAACTTCTGGGAACATATCTAATGATTCTTTTGTGCTGCATGAATCCAAACCATTGTATGAAAGACTGGAAGAACGGTGGTGTTTTGTGTAGAAGGGAGAGGATAAATAATAGCAGTTACCAAATACGGAAAATGCTATTGCAGAGGAGGAAATATTCTCTACGTCCTTGGTGACTGGGATGAGGTTTAAGTTGTATCAAAGGAGATTTAGGTTAAATGTTAGGACAAAACTGTTCAGCAATAGAAGTTAAGTACAGGGAGAAATTCTTTGGGGACACTGTGGGATTTCTTTAACTGGTGTTTTAAAGTTGGGCAAGACAAATTTCTTCCAGGAATGAGTTCACATTTATTTAATGTAGGTTCTTCCAACTATTCCAAAGAATTACTGAAAAATGTATCTATGCTTTGGCCATGGTGAAAGAATTTTCAAAAGAAAATTAGGTCTTCCAGTAGCCATTAAGTTAATACGTATAGACGTAGTAAGCATATATGACTTCCTTTTTTCCCTTAGGAAAACATAATTTTAGCATGTATATACACACATGACATATATGTTTGAATTATCATCACTCTATTGACATACTGTTCATATTGGATGAAGATGTATCCACAGAGAGTGAATAAAGGTATGACAGTAAGATTTCAAAGATTTCAGAAGAAACATTGAGTCTAAATTGTGTATCTTCACTGTATTCCAGTAATTCTGGAATGGAGCCACTTTGTTTGGATCAACTATAGAGCCGTTCCAATAAATTCAACAAGCACTAAAGAAACAACTACCAAAAAAAAGCAAGAGGGTGGGAAACTACTGTCTACTAAAATTACCCTGTAACCGTGAGAAGTATGCTTACTACCACTCTGACAACAAATACTGGAAATTATGCTAAAGCATATATTCACAATGTATTTAGATGTGTTCAATAATAACAAATATAAATATCATAAGTGTGTATCATACCAAATCCAAACAAGGTATAAATTCTTGCTTATTTACCAAACAAGATACAAAAAAGTTTTCTTCATTTACCACTTGCTTTAAAAAGATACTTCTTTGCATTGTACAAAATTATTTTACGTATTAATTAACATAAGCCTTGGTGACATCATCACAATAAATGATGTAAAAATTCTGGATCACTGTACCACTATGAATCTTAAATCCTGATAGATATAAAATACGTAGCAAGAATCCCAGTTCATAAACCAAAGGTTCAGTGAAAAATCACCATGAGAAGATTAGTTCAATACTCTGAAGTAAAAAAAGGTTATAAAATCTGTCACCTTATTGTCTTTCTAGTTTCTGGTTTCTGTGGTTTCTGGTATTTGCCAAGCATTCAACCATGACTCCCTGGCTTGCACCAAGTGGTTTCCCACCCAAGTATAAAGCAGCTGCAGATCCCTTTGATTCTGAAATCAGATATCATGTAATACATTAGTAATACAGATTTAGATCAGATTAATAGCCACAAAGTAAAGGACATTTATAAGGGAGAGTTGC
Source organism: Cariama cristata (assembly GCF_000690535.1). Taxonomy (NCBI): domain Eukaryota; kingdom Metazoa; phylum Chordata; class Aves; order Cariamiformes; family Cariamidae; genus Cariama; species Cariama cristata. The sequence goes on along the minus strand of NW_009598270.1, from coordinate 25,590 downwards.
ATAAGGCTCCATGCTCAAGGAACAAACTTGGGTGCTTGCTCCACACAGTATTCTTCTATGAAAGCAAATTTAGAAAGGCAAAAATATTATTTAGTAAGAGCATATTGTTACAGTTTAATTTAAACAACTAGAAATTACTGTTTTACTTTCCAGAAATTACTCTAGTCATGCAAAACACATTTCTTCAAATGTTTAAGTGCTAATTTTGTGCTGACTAAATTTTAGGTGCCAGGAGATCAAAGATAGGAGAACTGTATCATTAAACTTTCTTCATAGACCATGCAGAGAGGCACCATCAGAAAATTCAGAGACAAAACCTAACTTACACACCTGGAAAGAGCTTTAGTATCTTTTACCAACCATGGAGAAAATACGCCTGTGATAGTAAAAGGTGAGACAAACTGGGAAAGTAGTCTCAACTCGGCTCTGTAAAGCCAGAGATTAGTAGCAGAAACTCACCTAGTACTTTTTTCCAACAAATGTGTGATCCTCAGTTGAAAGTCTGAAAGCAGCTACTTGTATTTTAAAAAATATTTTCATTTTATAGTCATTAATGCATTTAATATCGTTACATTAAATTTAAAATATTTTAAGATATTAAATGTATCAGCTCTAAAAATATGCAATTATTTCCAGTAGATGGCAGCATCTACCTGTAGAACAGATTACAGTATTTTAAAATCAGTATTCATGACTAAACATTAAACATGGTAGAACTGTCCATTCTGGATCCAGACCCTCTATTCAAAGGAAACAAATCTTCCGTATATCTAGAACTCAGTTTCTGGCTCTGTTACATCCTGGTAATCAAGACTGTCTCTTAAGTGCCAAGACAGTGTCACCATAAAACATCAACATTTTGAAAATGAGCAATCCATTAAACTGGTATCCAGAAGTTCTGATGTATCTTTCAAATTCTAGAAATTTCTGTGAAACCTCAAGCAACCTGGTTCCCACTATTGCAGAGGCATTCCTAAGGCAGTATCGTTGGTTCAGGTGGGTCATGCTGAATAGGAGTCACCACTGAGAAACACTTTCTCTACTTTGGAGTTCAACTTTGGGCCTATCCTTTACGCAGATTCTGGCAATCAATTCCCTGGTATTGAGCTTCATAGACTTTAAACTAAGTGTTCCTGGTGTCTCATAGCAGACTTTTGTGTTCCAGGAGATAGGTCTTCATCCTTGCATTGTTCTTTTCAGTTCTGCAGACCAAATCTAGAGAACCAAAGGCCACAAACAGTTAAATTCTCTTTTGTAGTCTCAGAGGACCCATATAGTTCAAAGACTTCCAAGGACATTCTCTCTGCTTACCTTTGTTTCTCAGCCAAGACAACTTATGCTTTTACCTTTATTACTTCTGGTTCATCAGATATTTCCACAAGCCAAAACTATACTGTCTGTCTGTTCTCACCAGGAATAAAAGAGTGAACAGGTTGCTAAGATTTGTCAAAAAGAGATGAAACTGCGACATCAGACTGACTTCCTGCTCTTGAGAGCAGGACACTTCACCACTCACTCTTCTCCCAGATTGCGAGATCCAGAGTACTCATACCTCAGATTTAGAGGAACTGGAACTCATCCAGCTTGACACCTCAGGCTCTCTCCCTTTGTTTTTTTTTTTTTTTTTTTTTTTTTTTTTTTTTTTACATACTCCACCTGTTCTCATTCACCACCTTGCCATGGCAGTATTCTGCCATCTGAGACATAAGTGATCTAAGATTCCTTAGAGATCCAATATAAAAATTACACAGCTTTGAACTGTCTCATTAGTGGAAGCACTATACATGCAGTGGTGGGTGACCTGAGAAAGCAGAAGCAATGTTCTGCATGATTCTCTGTACTATGCCTATCTGTACTGCATGGCTGCAGCATGCATGCCAGTTCACTGCTGCAACCTCTCAGACTCCATTCTGCTGACACCAGGATTACTAACCATGATGATCACTTTGACATATTTACTCATATTGCTCTTCCTCTTTACTTTGCATTCATCATTCTACATTTTATCCATCCTTTTCAGTACATTTTATTGTCTGTACCCACCCCATCACCACCCCCACTGCAATCAAAAGTCATTCTTTCAAAAACAGTGGCATTTTAAAAGTCCTAGAACCAAAACAAGCTAACCTAATCCAGAATGATATTAGTATTCTTAAACTGGAAGGCTTATGCCTTAAGATGATTTGAAAAAAAACATTTTAAGCTTTAGTAGATCAAATCAGTAGCTAAGTGCATGTCAATTTCAAAGAAAAACTGAAACACTTGCACTGCAGCATGTTGAACATGATCCTAAGTGGGTTCCTAAATGATAGTAAACAAATTTAAATTAATCTTCTGAGATTCAGTGGCTGGTTGATGGCTTTTTACATGCCCTAAAATTCATCATCTCAGTGTTTTGGAATAATAAATATTTAGTAGAGATGTAACCCACAAGGAATCAGCAGAGAGAAACTGATGGCAGCATGTTAATTTTTTTGTTCCACCTACTTACTAAATTGATCATATAATACAAAACTTTGGGGATTGTGTCAAATTGAGTGCAGTGACTTGTTTCTTTGTTACTATGTTGTATCTAGCAAATTAGATCCATATATGTAATACTTCCATGAGAACCCAAATAAAGCATTGGTCACATATGTTAAGCCTCACTGTGTGCATTGTTGAAATCTTTTCGTAGTCTCCTTGCACAACCAACCAAACCAAATAAAAATCAAAATGGTTCAATGTAATTTATTTGGAATGCTTCCAGAAAAGTTTAAGGCTATTATTTTAAAAAAAAAAAGGGTCAATACACACATTCATTCTTTCTTCTCTATCCGAACGCTTCACATGCTTTTTGCTCTTTCTAAACATTTTGCTGAACAGGTTTTATGAAAATGGTTCGTCATCTAATATGCTTTCCTATGCCTTTTCTTTTGCAATTTTTTCCTTTCTCTCATCTTCACCAGCATAACTCATTCAGCTCTAAAAATGAAGCAGTTGAAATAAATTACAAAGCCTGAAACAGAAAAGAAAATTAACTTTTTTAAAAAACTATAAATACAGAAATACGTTCTGTAGGGTAAAAATGACTTTTTTTTAAAAAATAAAAATACCTTGGTTTATATCGTTTATCATCTTGTCACACCAATTTCTGTAATGTGCATCAGCATATATATGTAAGATACTTGACATTGTAAATTTTCTGTAAACTTGCAGAACACAAGAAAAATGTTTTTGGCAATAACTTAGGGTTTTTTGCTTTTGTTGTTATGAGTACTTTGCACAGGTTATCTTGTGTAACATCAAGGATCATTCAAATTTATTAATATATGATTTTCATAGCTTGCCATATAGCACTGGCATTATTTCTTATATTAAGAAATAAAATATTACCTAGGGATTCCTGAAAAGTAACAGGATGTTGAACTGAGTGGTTTAGACTGCATTTAAGTGACTCATCTGCTTCTCATCATAATGAGTAGATTAAATCAGCCACCAGAAAACAGTAACATTTCCAATTACAGCATGGGATTAAATGCAACAAAAACTTTTAAAACAAAACTTGAGAAAAATATAAAGGATGTAATACATCCTAAAGGAAAAGCAATTCCCTTTTTGTTTAAAGTTTCTCTACATAATCCCACAGGGTATTTGTAGAGCACCTTTTATATAAAATCATAATTTAGTTTAAAAACCAACTACGTGTAATTGTAAACAGACATTTACAGAAAATTAAGTGTTTTAATATTAGTTTAGTGGTGTCTAAAACCAACAGTGGAGGTCAGTGGAGTGCAAAATGCTGAAGAGGGCCTATTCACAAGCAAAAGCTTTTTTCCCTGTTTGGGGTTAAAAAAAAAAAAAATATATATATATATATGGCACTGAAAGCAAACTACCAGCTTATTTACAAATACCCAGTATTCTCAGCATTTCATTTAATTCAGTGCTGGCTATTGAGGTTTGGTTGGGGTTTTTTTCAGTTGATTATTTTTAGCATTACATGCTGACCACTTTAACTGACCAGATTTTAGTAAATTCAATTGCTGGATCTTAGGACAGTGTATCATTTTGAAAAATTAATCCCTAAAAAGTCACTGGTTACGTGGCCCGCTGTTTATAGTTCTTGTTGATTTAATACCACAAGAGTTCAGACAGGTTATTGCAAGATATTTTTCTTTTTTCCAAGAAGCTGTTTTTTCCTTCCATGCCTTTATGAAAACTTATTATCTCCATATTAAGTCCACATCTTCAGCTGCCCCATTAAAGGGCACCTAAAGTACTTTAAAAATTATGAAAAGATTCTTTATGTAATGCATATATAAACAGTAGTTCAGAGATTCTGTTTACAGCAGGTCATTGAGAATAACTGGTCAAGTACCTCTTTCATCCACCTTAGATGTTTATGGAATATAATCACAGGACATGAGTTGCAAGAGATTCCAGCTTACACAGATCGGCAGTTACAGTACTACACTCATAGGTACAAATACAAGAAAGACTGCATTGACATTGGCACAAAAAGTATTTTAAAAGTGCTTCTCCAAATGGTTCCATGTATGGAATGCAAATACTGTACAGGTAAGAGACAGATTTTCTTCCACGAACTGTTTTTGTCAAACATTGGTTTCTATTTGCTTTTCATTTTCACAGGAGTTTGTCTGTTCCATGCGTTCACAGTCGATGCTGATCTCGCTAGTGTCCATACTACAGTCTGACTCACAGTCTGATTGGTCCATTTGCTCGAGCATGGTTTCTCCCTGGGGTACTCTGCTTCCATTTGGTGACAAAAGAAAATGTGCTTCCGAGTTCAACACGCCAGCTTTGCCTGCACACATAATTTTTTCTTTGGCCTGGCGGATACAGTTAAGCCACTGTTGTTTGTTGAAGGAGTCATTGGCTTGGAGTGAGTGAGACTGGCTTTGAGATCCATTTTTGAAGCTGACTCTAAAGAAGTTTTTGACTGAAAGAAATAATATGTATCAAACCCTGAATGCTTTGGCTGAATGGGTTTTACAATAAATTAGTATATTAAAGTAACAGAATCTGCAAAATCTTTGACTTAACATTGTTTTCCTGCCAATACCATGGCAGACCAGACAGAAAAGTCTAGGTATTTCCTTGTTTTGTGGGGCAAGAACACAGAACACCACAAGCACTTCTGTAGTAATTTCTTATTGATGGATTAAACAATTTTGGTCCTGCCATGCATAAGCTACCCATAAGGCTTTTGGTGAATCTGCAGGATTAAGGCTTCTCCCACACCTCTCCTACTTCTCTGCAAAACAGATTTCCATAACCTTCACTAAATACTGTGCCTTGCGTCAGCTGGAGATTGCCTCATCTTTTCCATTCATTTCACTGATAAAGTGAATACATACAAAAAACACTCAAAGTTTTCAGAAGACAAGTGAGATTCAAAGGACCTTTGTAATATGCTTAATTAGAAAGACATTAACTTTTACCTCTTGACATTAATGTGAATAGCTGTAGTCTTAACACTAAGCACTACATTAATTATCTATCAGCTGAAAGACTTAGTTACGTAATAGCAATCAATGTTTCCATAATACATGAAAAGTAATAACAGCTAAAGCTTATCTTAAGATTTTGAAATAGACTTGGCTTGTAATTTTGTGATTTTGCTACATCCTGCATATTCTCCCCTTCTCAATTCAGTACAGAAGCAGGTGTGTGGAGAAATCACGTTATCAGTATGGCAAACTTTGAGAAACAATCTAAAAGCAGCAAGTTAGAACATAATAAACCAGTTTGAAATAAAAATCAGATGTCAACTGTAGATAATGTGATTTTAGAGCAAACATTCTGATGTCTCACTGGCAGGTTATAATCACCCTATATAAGCAAATAAAAAATAAAGGTATAAGTCATACTTCTGTCATTGTTGCTGAATGCACCACGTATGGATCCACCCAATCGCACCTCTCCATCTTGCAAGTCTTCTAGCACAAGCTCCCTCACCGGAATTGGCTGCCGATACAGCTGGTAGCAAAGCTGTTCATTATGGGTGATAGCTCGAGTAATCACCAACACTTCTTCAAAGAGGAATACATGCAGTTTCTGTTAAAAATTAATAAATAATAATGCAGTATTCCTTTGTTAGAACATCATTAAACAAAATTTAAACTCTAGGACATTATAACCTTGTGTTTCCAACAGTTAAAATAAATAAGGATTTCTCTCTTCCTACTATTTACAAGTCTTATGACACAACAGCATATAAGTATGTAAATATAACAATTAAAAAAATTCCAAAACTATTTTTCCTGTTCTCTTCTCAGTTTCTTATGTCATGATCCTAACTAATCTTTTAGTGTTGAGGCCTTGAAATGTTGTGCATGACATCTTAAAGCTCTCTCTACAACAGCATGCTTATACACATTCTTCTGACACCCACTTTAAATTTTCTCTACTGTCTGTGTTACTAAGAAACAGGCAATCTTATTCATCCAAATATTTTCAGTGAACAATTATGAGCAATCTTTTTACAATTCATGTGCTGCTCACAATCAGCTTCACCACAGCTCTGAAGCTCAGAAAATTACTTTTGCTCCTAGGTGGCACAAGTCACCTGTTATCATCTCTAAATTATGTTCCTCTTCACATTTTGCAATCTCCAGTGGCTTCCAGTAATAAACAAACAAATTTTAAATTCATTTCACTTGATATCATGCATTGAAATGATTTGTTTTTCACTGCCAAAACTTTCTTCCCAATCACAACTGTTCTTTGCTTCTACAGATAACTTGACTCTAAATCTAATTAGACACATTATCTGCAGTTTTAACACAAGATAGATCTTCAGATCCTTTTAACTCATTGTCCCATCTTCCAGTAGCTCATGCTTTCAGAAAACTATAATGAAAGAGGTAATTATAGCAGAAACCTTTCCCAATATGCCCTGGCAGTCTTCTGATATTGAAAAAGTCCACCTTCATTCAACACACGTCTCATTTTATACCCATGAATAGTCCAATTGTCTTCCACTTGTGCCTCTCTAAGTCTTTGCAGGACACACACCTAAACTCTTTGTTTGTTCCTTATTCCACAGTGCTGTCATCTTTTGTATTAACAGTGACTCCATGCAGAGTCTGGTAAAGAACCTATCCATTATACGTTTCAGTATAGATGTTTGGCAAATGGCTACCTTCTCACATGAATGAAATATGAAAGAAAGCAAAAATGTGTGAGATTAAACATGAGGTATATATAGGTATGGATGTTTGCTTGTTAAGTAGGGTTTGGTCTTTTAATATTCTAAATGTGCAGAAAAAATACCTTGTTTATTTTGAAACTCAGTTTTCAAAGTATCATCCACAAAATGTTGCAGATTATTCATAATGTAAAGTTTTGTTATGGCTGCTTTTAGTGGAAGTCATATGAAACTCCTTTCAATGGCGAGATCTCTTATTTGCTGCAAAACCTAATACTCTGTAATAGCAGGTGTGAAGAGGAGACTGATAACATTAAGATATAAATGATCTGGTTTTCACCCCAAATCAAAGAAATGCACAAACATAAAAACATCCCACACTATCAACTGTATTCAAGGAATACATCAGTGTGGAAACCTCCTAGAAATGCTGGAGAATTTTAAATACTGTTCATAAATTGAAAATAATTCATTACATACTTAATGTTATGCTACCAAAGAAAGGCAGGGATGGTGTGAATGGAATAAATAAATGTCACCAGAAAGATGAAAATTGCCAGTTTCTTCCTGCTAGTTTGCTATACATTAACTGTCTGACTGATCTTTATCAGGGGAACCAGAAAAGAGCATATGTTTCATCTTTCCATCTCAGCTGTATGGTAAAACATGATCCTTCTGTTGTATGCATAAACATGATACATAGAAGCACCCCCCATGCTGAAAAATGCATTTAGAATCCTGCTCACATTGTTTGTTGGGCTTTTTAATAAAACTTTCATAAGCTCAGTTAATGAGAAAAAGATCTTTTTTCATTGTTTGTCCTTTCAAAATTTCATGTTGTTTCTATTTAATCTTGGGAGGAAAAAAAAATAAAACTAAGAACGACTGGTTTCACTTCTATTAATATCTCTAGCTGCATGTTCTCCCCCCCCTCCCCCCCCAAAAAAAAAAAAAGGAAAAAAGGAAAGCCCAGCTTATGGCATTTATCAATAGTGCAGACTCCTGGAGACTGGAATTCACAGTATCAAACACCAAATTTCTCTGGTCAATAAATTAACTTTGACTTCAACAAATCAAACATATTTAAAATTTGTTAGTACATTTTTTGTGTCTTTATAGACATTATTATGTCTCTGAGATCAGAAATAAGTTTCTTATTTGCTTTTTTCCCCCTGCAAGTTTTACTGAAATTTATCAGATTTACAATTTCACCTGGATATTGTTAGGTCTCTTTAAGAGGCAGAGACACATATAACCTTATCTCCATATACAGATATTTGACTGCTAACAAAAAAGATGAGTGTTATATACAATAGTTAATATTTATCAACTTCCTATATATGAGTGATGTTTCTGTATGTATACTCACACCTCTTTTAGCCATCATGCAAAATGAAATTATCTTTAAAAGCTATTTATGACAAAATATGTATTCCTTACCACTCCTCTGTTGTTCTTCAGTTCACCATGACAACATACAACACGTGAATTATCAATCAATGAATCCCTTTGGCCTTCTTCAAGATAAATAAGTCTCTCTTTGTAATACTGGCATTCAGATTCACCAGTCTTTATGTTGATTTCAGCCACTATGCCCTGAATTATATTTATCTACAGAAAAACAATAAAAACACATGAACTTTGATTAGACGGTCCAATATTCAGAGCTATCTCCTGATAATATGAACTGTAGCTACAAGAAAATGTATTTTAATTTACAGTATATTTTTCATTAATTTTTTGCAGACCAGCCTGTAATAGTATTAATATTAGCAAGAGAATTAAGCAGACTACAGTGTACAAAGACACTTTAGTTTGGCTTTATCACTATTTCTAACAATGGCTTAAAAATCTGATATTTATCTCTTTCTATCAAACTTAAATAGGCAACATTAAGATAAACATATTTAAGAAATACAATTAGAGATTTATTTTTGTCAGCTGAAATGTGTCAATAAATCACACAGGACAAATAACCTGTCTTAAAAATATTTATTTAAAATAGATTATAATTCTCTGAAAACTGTTGCATTGTATCAGAGAACAAGAAACAGAAGAACTATCAAGATCCTTATCCTGCAAAACAAGCAACTAGCCCAAAACATTCAATTTTCAACTTTTGTTCATTACGAAAGTTACCCTGTGGAAATAAGGTAAATTAATTTTATTTTATAATTCCACTACTTGCATATACCTACAATTTTACAATTAAAAGTAATAATTGTCTTGCCTTTTACTTTAAAAAAACATTAAAAAGAAAGCTTTGCCTTTGCTATAAAAATACACTCCCTGTCTTAAACTTACTTATACTATGCAGTCTTAAGGACCTTGAGATCAATTTATCTGAAACTTAACATATGGCTCCTTAATTGGCCATGAGGATGTGAAATACTGTTGGTTTTAGTCAACTCTACTTGACTAGACGTAGTGATCATAGGTTGCTTAGACCGATCAAATTCCTCTGTTAAGTAACTGGAGGTGGAGCAGGGGAATGGGTTCAACTTGGTCCAATGTGCTGATAACAGATTGCCAGACAGGAAGATAAATGTACTTCATAAGCCTAAAACAGTGTTAAGAGCCAACCACATAGAGTATTTTCTGCTTCTTAATTTAACCTGGCAAATATACAATTTATGAAATACATCACTTCAAAGCT
>NW_009598270.1:5379-15750 GCF_000690535.1 Cariama cristata | reverse complement strand
TCAAAGCGTAACGGTGTCCTTCTGAAGCAGAATACCACAAAGCTATATAAGGCTATTGAAATATCAAGAAAAAAATCCTGATTGTATTTTATTAAACAATTACCAAATACAAGTACTGGAAGAAAGCATTTTAAATATTTTTTAGAAGATATTACTAGACATTACATAGAAAAGCAAACCCTATGAATAAGCAGAATTCTTTGAGATATTTATGATTTTTGTTTGGGTTTAAGAGAATATGCACAAGGGGAAAATGTACCTTATAGATTATATCTAAATGCGCGTATCCAAGCTTTGAATTTAAACCACAGTTGTCCAGTTTTACAACAGAGAAGTTGAACTGGGCAAGGGATTTGGGGAAGGAACAGCAGAAAAATAGTAGTCAGGTGCATGTGTTTTGAAACATGCACTTTCCAAAAAAGGCAGGGCTGTAATTTTTCAGCAAAGAAATACTAAAATGTACAAAATATATCAAGTCTAGGCAAATCATAAATTTTGTCCTCAAAATATTAATGAAATTTACCTATATTTAAATACTATTCAAAAGCAGGAGGATACTGATGATATTTATTTATTCACTAATTTAGAAGTTTGTTTCAAACAAATCTGCTACGGTAAACTCATTTACTCCCAAATATACATTTGCGTGTGTGCACATATTATTGGATTTTATATATATGTGTGTGTGTATATATATATATACGTATGAGAAAGAACAGAGATCTTGGAAACCCTTCAGAATATCTGAATCAGGTCCCTTTCTATTAATAAGGAGTTTTAAAGCCTTGGATTTATCCCTCTGGTTTTACTTCAGAAAGCGCAACGCTATTCTGAATAAAAAAGAGAACGAAGGCCAATTTCAGCAACATTCCTGCATATGAAAATTGATCTAGATTCAGAGGTTATGTAAGGTCTCAAGCCAGAGAATAAAATGTATCTAAATAATCTAAAACCTGAAAAGAAATCTCCACATTACCCAACTTAGATTAGAATGGAAAATGACACTGAAAGGCAAATACAAAATGGACAAGGATCAGACAAGAGGAAAACACCTCACATCCCCTACCCCCGCCTTTTTTTTTGGTATCACTTTGCTATCGAAGTAGGATTTAACTGGGGGAATGGGGCTAGATATTTCATGTATTACTTTTGGCTGTTTGTATAAGTATTAGCATTTCCATATTTTACGTAGTGTCCCTTAATTCATTAATAAGCTAAAAAGTGCTATAATCTGCTTAAAAAAATCCAAACCCAACAGTAACTCACAGCTTCTTCAAGGTGCTGCTGATCTGGATGATCATTTGGTGTGTGTCTCAAAATTTCTCTAAGTAGTAATGGGTATTTAACCAAACGGCTTCTTGGGATGTCAAGGAAATTCCAAAGGTCCAGTTTGCGACTAAAAGGAGACTCTAAGCAGCGTTGTAGGAAATCTTGCACTCTGTGATCTTGTTTCTTGTGGTCCAATAAAGCTTTGGCTGCTACTTGATTGCTGCAGTAGCTATCATAGGAGTTTAGGCATGGAAGCTGAGGAAAGGAATAAGTTATTCTGCAGCTGAAACAAACCACAGTTTGCTACATCGAAAGTTTCAAGGGATGAGGATGTCAGAACTCATGTTGAGAGTCTTTTAGCTAGAGATTTATCCACAATTTATTGATGATAGTGTTTCCAACATATGTAAGGTTTACAAGGGTCCTCTGACCACCTTGTTTGTCATTTAAGTAATTTAGAAGCACTAACTCATCTCTCAGTTCCTAGAGGTCTCCAATATTATTCCAAAGCATTAAAAATATCCATGACTTAAGACTGAGCACTACTTAGTGCAGACAATGGTTGAACACAGAAGTCTGATTTTAATTATGAATTGGAATAAAAGCCTAGGAATGAGTACTCCCAAACCTGGCCTTTTTTAGATATGCCAACTTCTATAGTCAGACTTCTATATTGCCCTCAAGAACCTTGAACAAACTAAGATAACAGAACTGTGCCTTAAATCTGAAAAAATTAGCTTGTGTGTTGATTAGAACAACTCAACCATTTACAAAAACAGCTATGTTAACACACAATTATATGTAAAATCTCCAACAAAGGAAATTAGACTTGGACACAGAATCACAGAATCACAGAATCATTTGGGCTGGAAGGGACCTTTACAGGTCATCTAGTCCAACCCCCCTGCAGTGAGCAGGGGCATCTCCAACTAGATAAGGTTGCTCAGAGTCCCAGCCAGCCTGACCTTGAATGCCTCCAGGGATGGGGCTTCCACCACCTCTCTGGGCAACCTGTTCCGACATATTTGGACCAAGAGATGTTCACTGTTGTGAACAGTCCAGAAAATAAATGTATTTAAAATTACTTTATGCAAAGGAAAAAAGAGAAAATTTTGACACTTACAAGCTTACCATTAACTATCTGCAGTATGTACTAGCAGTGATCATGTTTCTTTTGTATACAATAGGCCACTGTTTCACACAGAGCTGCTAAATATGTTATGACCTAATCCCTTGAAAATGTCAAGCTTTTTTTTCCTGCTAAGTTTCATTAATTACATATACTTACAAGTAAACATTTCATGTACCTAAATCCTCTTAAAATTAGCTCTTTTCTAATATAATGAGCAATTTTATCAACAAAACTAACAAAAGCTATTTTCAACGTTTATGCTGTGGATGCTAGTGGGGCAACAATAGCATCTCTCTTGTATCCCTGTCTGCCTTATTTTAACAAACTTCTAGAAAATTAGTATCTTTGACAGCACTAACAACTACCTGTTACCTTTATTGGAGCAGACTGACGTTCAAAAATAACTGTCAGTTGCCCTTACACAATATGACTGTACAAGATTCATTTCCCTAGGAAACCAGAATACAAATGGGGGCAGATTCTTAAATGAACTACATCAGACAAACTCTAGTCTGACTCTTGATTTTTATTTAAAGCATATTAAATACTGCTCATCTCCTAATTAGCAAAGACTTTTAAAAAAAACATCCTAGTGTAAATATTTTAATGGAAAATCCCTGAAAAGGGAAAATATTCCATTATGTCTCTAAATAGTTGCCCTACCTTTTAAAAACACTTTGAAAATATATTTTTGACATGTTATGCTAGATATGGAAAGGAAATTGTCTGGTAAAAACTGTTGCAACTCTGAACTAAAGTCTTGAAATTCATTAAAAACTCTGCCTTACCCAACCCACAAGGATATGGCCAACATGTTCTGTTGATCCATCAGGTTTCCTGACTTCTTGAAGTCGCCTAAGAAGATCTGGTCACGATTAAAAGAACAAAATAAACTTCACTTAATGAAGAATACAATCTATGTGCAATAGTAACGCAGACAAACAATATTTGAGTTTTACCTTCATGTAGAGGAATTAGAGAGTCCAATGTTCCAAAAATTTGGTTCAACTCTCGCTCTGTCATTATGGAAAGTTTAAGCATTGGGTCATGATAAGCCTGAAAAGAAAAACAGGGAGTTCTGTAATTAATATATCATTAGTAGCTGAAAAAATAGTGATAGCATTTAAAGCTCCGTATAAGTAAAACCAGACCAATTGCTGAGAATATTTTGAAGTTTCATAACCATATCTTAAATGATCAATTTCATAATTAAAAAAAATTAGAGTAGCACACTTAAGTGTTTCAGAAAGAATGAGAAATTAGATATATGTTTTGTTTTTTCCCTCTCTTACTGTCTTAGCAATTAAAAAACACAAGGTTTATTTTAAAAGTGATACGACCCAATGAATACTGTTGTTGTGTTTTCCGGTTTTTTAGAAAACATACCTTTTTTGCTAACTTCAGATCTTCTATCAAGTCTTCTTCTCCCTGGGAAAGTTCAAAGATAGCCTGTAAAAAGACACACAAATATTACAAAATTTCTTTATTTAATCTATACTCAACTTGTTGAGTTGATGTTATATTCTGAACAGCTGTCTTAATACCATGTAGCAGAATTTCTCTGCTAAATTTAATTGCAGAAATCAAGTAAGGCTTTATTCATAGCTACAGAATCATGTGCAGTATTTTTTAAAACAGAGCTATATGAGATTGTTCCTAAAATGCTTATCTGAAATAGCCACAGAATTAATTTTTTTTTTCAAACAGATGTGTTTCCAGATGGGGGAGCTATCTTCAGTGTGGTATTCTGACTCAACTGTTTATACAACTATTTGCAAAGGAGTTTGTTGTGTTTCGTTTTAACACATGCAGTGGTAAAAGTTCCAGGTGGTCTAGTAAAAGACAGATCTTCTTTAAAACATTGGTAGTAAGCATTTTTATTTTTGTGCCAGTTCATTTTTTGTTATGAAGGCTGAGTTCTTACTTAACTGTCAGCTGATGTTAGTTACTTCTCTTGAAGCAGATTTGAGACTTTAAAGCTGGTGGATTAAAAATAACCATCACCCTAATACACTGGCTTATCAAAATACTACGGTATTTACTTATTGCATGATTTCATTCTAAACTGGGGTACAGTAAAAGTTAACAACATTTTGCTCAGTTAGAATGACAAACTTTACAGTCAAGGCTTTCAACCTGCATAAATCATGGAAGAACATCTTCAGCTAGTGCAGATTCTCCTAGCTTGATAATATGCATACATGGAAGGCTTGCCACAGTGTGAGTTAATTGACAGCGCAGGCATGGAAGTGGTTCAGATACTCTGTTGAGGCATGCAGTATAAGAATCAATATAAAGCAGAACCCTCATGCAAAACTTCCTGGAATACAGGTCATTTATTTGAGCTCTATGAAGGGTCCTGGCTTCTGCTCCAAGACTGTAATGACTGTTACACTATGCAAACAGTTTCTACACTTCATCTTTCAATAAGCTGCCTTTGAAGTTCTCAATTTAAAAAATTATTTCCTATGAATTCTTGTATAACGTTAAAATCTGCACAAGAAATGCTTGATGTTACTGTTGTTTGATTTATGACTCAGTCCCTGAAGTATTCTCAGAGATTGTTATAAACTTTGTTGATACTGCTAGAAATTTCTTTAGAAAAAAAAAATTAATGATTCTGCGGAGCTCTGTCATTGGCTGTAACATGAACTATTTAGAATTTGTCATGTACAACTGTCCTGGTTTGGCTAAAACAGGACCACTTCTCCTTTCAGTAGAGTTTTTTTCTTAAGTTTCTTCTAAGTAACTGCACTTTCTGAAAATGGCTACGTGTTTTTCAGACAGTGTCTGCTTTCAGAATTGATAACACAATGTTTACAGTTGTTACTAAAGTAACAGCAGGGTTGGTATGCAGAAAGGCCCATGTTTATACTTATTCCTCTGGGAACCAAGGTCACTGTTGGCTCTCTTATGGTCCACATGTGAAAAGGCATAAAACGGTTGCACCTGTGGGTAAGTGTGGATGGAACAGGTGACCAAAAACTGACCAATGAGGTATTCCATCCCATGCACATCATACTCAGTATAAAGCTAAAGGATCATGGGGGTCAGCCCTTCTTTCATGGCTGGCATTGTTGTGGGACTCCGCTTGTTCTCCTGCCTCTGATCCCGATCCATATATTCCTGAATCCAGTTCCTGTTTACTGCTGAATCCAGTTTAGAACATCTGGGTGCCCACCCTGCTAGGCAGCGGTGCGAGCCACTGAGGCTTCCAATTCCATGATTGTCATTGGTAAGCTCAATATTGGTTTTGTGTGGGTTTATTTCTATTATCAGTAGTATTAGTATTAATATTTTAATACACTTTTTATTGTTATTATTAGTTTTAATTTTCCAACCCATAAGTCTCTCTCCCTTTTCTCCTTTCTTTCCCCTTCTGGGGAAGGAAGGGGTTAATAGAGAGTGTCTGCTTTAAGTGCCAGCCCAGCCGTAAAAAGTGACACCACCACATTAAAACTACTGACCTACTCTTTTTCTGCTTTGGAAATTACTTCTTTCGATCAATATTTCATCTTTCTAGCACTGAAAACTTCCTCAAAGACACTCTTTTCCAACAAGGGAAATGGTTGTGCATTTCTGTGTGTTGGTATCACTTGATGATTACCTGTTCCTGAAATAGCATGCTCATCTATTGTTACTAGAACAAAAAAATGAATTATCAAAATATCAACCATCACTACAGAAACTGCCACACAGAACATGTACACAAATGCAGCCAATCACAGTACAATATATCTTAGTGACTTCACATTTATTAAAGAAATATGATGAGCTGATATTAAAAAAGAATATATTCATCTAATATAGCTTGAATTATAAAGACTAGGGATGGGATTCTGCTTCTAGTCGAGGTGGTGACATTCTGTTTAATTTCAGGAAAGCTTCAAGTACTATCCTAATGCCCACAAGCATTCCTCAACTTCATGATTTCAAGATGACTTTGGAACCTTAAATTTACAGTTGAAAAAAAATTATACCTCTTGACGCTTGATTTCTTTAGATGTAAGCATGTGATTGACACAAACATCAAAGGTCTCACTCCATAGTTTGCTGTCTCTCCGCTTTGTGTTAGCAGGGGGCATATTTCGAGACCATGGTCGTGGACTGAACAGATCTGGGCGACTGTCACTACGGAAACTGATAGAACGCTAGAAATATATAGAAGAATATTTTTTATTGTTAGAATAGTTTCACATTACACATTTTTTTCCTAAGGAATTTATATACATAGTTCATTACAACAAACAAACATTATCTAATCAGTTTTTACTGTGAACTTAATAGCAATGTTTAGTAGTGGGAATGTAAGAGGAATTATTTTAATACATCTTTATGGAAGGCCAGTACTTCCATTCCTGCACTGAACTATGCACATGTCCTGTTCTCAACATGTTTAAAACTATACAATGCATTCATATACCATGCAACAAGAATGAACTACAAGGATAATGGCAGAATGGTCTAACACACTAAACTAACATAACTGATCAAATACAAAGTTTCAATTCAGTAAACAGACAGGAATTATTCATGCATTACACATATCTGCCTCATTAGATCCCTAATACTTAAAAATTTAGAATTAATGCAAGTTTTGAGACAAAACTAGTACAAATACATTTTTGGTTCATTTTGAAAGAAAGATTCAATTGCTACACAGAAACTCTGGAAAGCTAGGACAGCAAAATCTGGTAGATAAACTCATCTTGTATATCAACTGAAAGTCAACAGAATTGTTGGATTTTGTTTATTTTGGGGAGGTGGAATTGTTCAAAGCTGTCTGCACTGAGAAAAAACAGGTCCTACCATAATAATATCAGATTAAAAGGTGCATTACATCAAACACATACTGATAATTTAAGAAAAAAAAAAGTTTTCTCAGTTGAAAAGAAAGAGGGTTCATAAAGTGAGATTGCCCTTTAAAACCTTTCCTCTTACCTTAGTAAGTGTCTTGCTACCTGATGGTAATACTTTTTTTTTTTTTTGGTAAACTGTCAGAATCATGAAAGATTTGATTCCAGATATGTACACAAGCAGGATTAAAGAATTAGTGCTATAATGCTCTAACTGACCAAACTGGTTTTGATACCTGGAGAAACCCTTTCAACTGGTAACTTCCTGCCTCTTCAGATGTATAATGAGATCAAGAAACTAATTCACAGAGAAAGGTGTGAAATGCATATCTGACTGAAAAGAGAAGAACAATAACATTATCTTTAAGGAAAAGGTATGTCAATATTCAGATTTTAATGTTTATGACAAGCAACAAGCCAGATTCTTTTCACACCACTTGCTCCTACTTACTTCTTAGCATTTGAAGAAATGTGTTAAACAATCAGTGCTGGCAGGCAGGAAATTGTGAAATACCAGTATTGTGTTCTACTGTTGTAGAATCTTCATTAATATTTCTGGAACCTCTAAACGCTAAACCAGCATCTCTGTATCTTTATGTGGTCTAGTCTTAAACTTCAATAAAACCAAGTCCAATTTTAAGCAAGACTTCAGAGTTCTATTTGTCTGTAGACTCAGAGTTCAGGCTAAGGACGGTTACTTTATGCTCTCACTGCTATTTTGAAAACATTCCTTTCTTGCTTCATTAAAATTAGAGGCTTCTTTTTGAGGTCCTACCTCTGAAATGCCTCAAGTATTTCACATTGTTGAAGTACTCTACATTTTTGTTGTTATTTAAAACCTACCTTACATAACACAATCATCTTTCAATTGCCTTGGGTAAGAATATTTAAACCAAAATAAATTCTCTTCATTTCCAGATTGAAAGCAGCATATACAAAATACAACATTTGAAATTCTCCTCTGAAGATAAGAGCCCATGAAATGCAAACAGTGCCTATAAATACAATATGTTTTTAAAGTACCAGAATATATATTATGTAAATAAAACCTGTGCCTTTTAACAGAAGCCATTTTGAGCCCTACTTGGAATTGACAAAACCCCTAAAAATAAACACACACACACACACATATATATACACCAACCTTTCAAAACTTTGCAAGTCAGGTGCTAGTCTTCCTTCAAGAGTTAAGAAGATAAAGAAATACACATGAAATTACATGCTTAATTTACACTTGTTATAATGATCAATCATTGAACTCGTTATTTTCACATGCAAATGGAAGGATTAGGGAAAAGAGGCAGGTGTGTTGCAGCCACAAATCACCAAGTATGAGAATGCAGCCAAGCAGAACAGTTGTCATTCCATGACCCAAGGTGGAATGCCCCTTTCCATGCATTCCCATATACATCCTCCAGCATATAGCTCCTTTGTGATGGTGTTTTCTTAAAGGAATGTTTCATGTTGAATGAAAAAAGTACTTAAAACGAAAAGAACCAGACAGACTGATTTTTTGAAGTAAATGCCTTGTTCTTAAAACCTTTCAGCAAAAAGTCACATATCATGTTATAAAATGGCACGCACCCATAACTGAAATTACATACAGCATTTTGAGAAAAGTAAGCTTTCACATCCACTGATAGTAATGTTTCTTTATGCTGCATGAAAATGCTTGATACTATTCTCTACAGCCCTATACTGTCCTCCACAGGGCAGAAGTGACACAGGCTAAGAAACTCAAAAGGAAACCAAACTCCCCAAAATCCTGCTTCCTTGCTTAGCATCTTTGCTACCTGAACACAGCAGGTATATATTTAATTGATTTCTCTCACACATCAGCCTTTTAATTAACCATACAAAGTATACCTTGCTTAATATTAATAAGGAACATTGGATTAAGGGGTATTTATTAGTGGAAAGGGACAGAAGTATTTTGAGGTGTTATTTAACAATGAGGACAAATTCACTTCCAGAGAAAGCGGTTTCTTTGACTGGCATGTTTCCTTCTTTTATACACTAACACAGCAAAGGCAAAAACACCGACTGACTTATCCTGGTACACTGATATCTAGTTAGGCTGGGAATCACATACTTCAGTGTGGAATCCAACCTTATTTTAACATATTATCATCTTCTTTGCATACACGTTGCAGAAATTGGCTTGTAAAGCTATGAACACACAAACTAATACATCACCAGGGAAATATGATTTAATGCTAAAATTAATACTTTGTCCCCTGAAAGTCAAGCATACTTGAATCATCAATGCTATAACAGACACGAATAGAAATGAGAAGTAAACCTGATATATAAGCCTAACTAAAGAAATCCCCAAATAAACAATAAACTATTTCAATAAATTTCTCTGATAGTTTAAGATAAATGTACAACATCAGCTTCACCATCTCAGTTCTTCTACCTTACCCATTTTTTTTCAAATAAACAGACCCATTTCAGTTTAGTGGAATAGAGCCCACCGAAGTTCTATCAGAAACAGCTTTCACTGGCTGTTACAAGCCTGTTACCATGAAGGGTCTATGGGATACTGATGTTAATTCATGAAATTAACAAACCTTAATTTCAGCTGCAGTAAAGCAAAGAGCTTCATGTACTGGGGAAAGAGCACTAAAGATCCAAGTCCTAACATTCAGAACTGATGTTAGAAAGAGCTTTCTTAAGAATTTTTAGAAATTTCCAATGTCCTAAGATAGATAAAAATAATTTGGACTCCCTACTTAAATTCAGGACACACTGATGAAAACTGAAGTTGTGGAGGAAGCTAGCCAGACTTTAATTTCGCTCTTCAGCATCAGCTGGAGGTCTTTTTCTGATCCTATTTTCAGCTTTTAAGCTGAACAGCACAGCTGTGAATAAGACCAAGCAGAAACAAGCAGATCATCATCATCATTAGTCTAGCTTGATACAGACTGAAAATACAGCTAGGAAATAAAGTGGTTTTCCAAGTGGATAAACAAATAAGAATACCTGCTTAGCATTTGTTATCCTGCAGGTATACAGACAGACTCTGTCAGAGACAAAGCTAACAACATTATTAGTCAGGTAGTCTACAGTGCTCTATGTGACACAAACAGTGATTACAAATAGGAAAAAACA